>NC_057797.1:12672173-12673524 GCF_018294505.1 Triticum aestivum
TTTTTCGATAGAAGCCCCCTCAATGCAACCGGAAGCAGTTGCGTCATAATCACGTGGCAGTCATGAGACTTTCGGTTATGGAACTTTTTCTCTGGGATATTTATTATTCCCTTTATATTTGACGAGAAGCCAGTCGGGACCTTCATACTGAGTAGGCATTCAAAGAAGATTTCTTTCTCTTCTTTCGTAAGAGTGGAGCTGGTAGGACCTTCATACTGCTTCTGAGGCATGCCGTCTTTTTCATGCAAACGTTGAAGGTCCTCCCGTGCCTCATGTGTACCTTTTGTCTTTCCATACACGCCCAAGAAGCCTAGCAGGTTCACGCAAAGGTTCTTCGTCATGTGCATCACGTCAATTGAAGAGCGGACCTCTAGGTCTTTCCAATAGGGTAAGTCCCAAAATATAGATTTCTTCTTCCACATGGGTGCGTGTCCCTCAGCGTCATTCGGAACAGCTAGTGCGCCGGCACCCTTTCCAAAGATTACGTGTAAATCATTGACCATAGCAAGTACGTGATCACCGGTACGCATGGCGGGCTTCTTCCGGTGATCTGCCTTGCCTTTGAAATGCTTGCCTTTCTTTCGACATTGATGATTGGTCGGAAGAAATCGACGATGGCGCAGGTACACATTCTTCCTGCATTTGTCCAGGTATATACTTTCAGTGTCATCTAAACAGTGTGTGCATGCGTGGTATCCTTTGTTTGTCTGTCCTGAAAGGTTACTGAGAGCGGGCCAATCGTTGATGGTCACGAACAGCAACGCCTTTAGGTTAAATTCCTCTTGTCCGTGCTCATCCCACGTACGTACACCATTTCCATTCCACAGTTGTAAAAGTTCTTCAACTAATGGCCTTAGGTACACATCAATGTCGTTGCCGGGTTGCTTAGGGCCTTGGATGAGAACTGGCATCATAATGAACTTCCGCTTCATGCACATCCAAGGAGGAAGGTTATACATACATAGAGTGACCGGCCAGGTGCTGTGATTGCTGCTCTGCTCCATGAAAGGATTAATGCCATCCGCGCTTAAAGCAAACCATACGTTCCTTGGGTCCTTTGCAAACTCATCCTAGTACTTTCTCACGATTTTTCTCCACTTCGACCCGTCAGCGAGTGCTCTCAACTTCCCGTCTTTCTTACGGTCCTCATTGTGCCATCGCATCGACTTGGCATGCTTTCCGTTTCTGAACAGACGTTTCAACCGTGGTATTATAGGAGCATACCACATCACCTTTGCAGGAACCCTCTTCCCGTGGGGCTCGCCGTGAACATCACCAGGGTCATCTCGTCTGATCTTATACCGCAATGCACCGCATACCGGGCATGCGTTCAGATCCTTGTATGCACCGC
>NC_057797.1:12673534-12690466 GCF_018294505.1 Triticum aestivum
GTATAGGATGCAGTCATTAGGGCATGCATGTATCTTCTCCACCTCCAATCCTAGAGGGCATACGACCTTCTTTGTTGCGTATGTACTGTCGGGCAATTCATTATCCTTTGGAAGCTTCTTCTTCAATATTTTCAGTAGCTTCTCAAATCCTTTGTCAGGCACAGCATTCTCTGCCTTCCACTGCAGCAATTCTAGTACGGTATCGAGCTTTGTGTTTCCATCTTCGCAATTGGGGTACAACCCTTTTTTGTGATCCTCTAACATGTGATCGAACTTCTGCTTCTCCTTTTGACTTTTGCATTGCGTCCTTGCATCGACAATGACCCGGCGGAGATCATCATCATCGGGCACATCGTCTGGTTCCTCTTGATCTTCAGCAGCTTCACCCGTTGCAGCATCATTGGGCACATCGTCTGGTTCCTCTTGATCTTCACCAGCTCCCCCCGTTGCAGCATCACGGTATTCAGGGGGCACATAGTTGTCATCGTACTCTTCTTCTTCGTCGTCTTCCATCATAACCCCTATTTCTCCGTGCCTCGTCCAAACATTATAGTGTGGCATGAAACCCTTGTAAAGCAGGTGGGTGTGAAGGATTTTCTGGTCAGAGTAAGACTTCGTATTCCCACAATCAGGGCATGGACAACACATAAAACCATTCTGCTTGTTTTCCTCAGCCGCATCGAGAAACTCATGCACGCCCTTAATGTACTCGGAGGTGTGTCTGTCATCGTACATCCATTGCCGGTTCATCTGCGTGCATTATATATAATTAAGTGTCCAAATTAATAGAAGTTCATCATCACATTAAAACCAAAGTACATACATAGTTCTCATCTAAGAACATATAGCTCTCCAAAGCATCTAATTAATTAAACCATACATTGAAACTATGTAAAACTTTTTAATGCGAAAACAAAGGCGATCATAATCGCAACCAAGGTAACAATTGATCCAACGGCATATTGATACCAAGCCTCGGTATGAATGGCATATTTTCTAATCTTTCTAATCTTCAAGCGCATTGCATCCATCTTGATCTTGTGATCATCGACAACATCCGCAACATGCAACTCCAATATCATCTTCTCCTCCTCAATTTTTTTTTTATTTTTTCCTTCAAGAAATTGTTTTCTTCTTCAACTAAATTTAACCTCTCGACAATAGGGTCGGTTGGAATTTCCGGTTCACATACATCCTAGATAAATAAATCTATGTCACGTTGGTCCGCATAATTTTCATAAACAATAAATGAACCAATAGTTATAAAGATTAATATATATACCACATCCGAATCATAGACAGGACGAGGGCCGACGGGGGCGGATACCAAAACCATCGCACTATATAAGATGCAATAATAAAAGTAAGAAAATGATACAAGTATCTATCTAAACATACAAGTAAGAATATTTTTCCTTTCAGAAAGAAGATACGAACAAGAGGCTCACCACAGTGGTGTCGGTGATGAGATCGGCGCGGGTGATCGAGCTTTGAGGTCGAGCTTCGAGAGGAGAAAGCTTAACTAGTGTGGCTCGAGCATTTCATCGAACACCTCATGTGCATAGGAGGTGAGCTAGAGCACCACAAACCCCTCCCCTCGCCGGCCCAGAAAAACAGAGCACTGGAGTGCTCTGCTCGCGGGCGAGGGTATATATAGGCACCTCATTGGTCCCGGTTCGTGGCATGAACCGGGACTAGAGGCCCCCTTTGGTCCCGGTTCAGGCCACCAACCGAGACCAATGGCGGTGGGCCAGGAGCCAGGCCCATTGGTCCCGGTTCGTCCCACCAACCGGGACCAAAAGGTCCAGATGAACCGGGACCAATGGCCCACGTGGCCCGGCCGGCCCCCTGGGCTCACGAACCGGGTCCAATGCCCCCATTGGTCCTGGTTCTAGTCTGAACCGGGACTAATGGGCTGACCCGGCCTGGACCATTGCCCCCTTTTCTACTAGTGTTTAGAATCAACAACGTAAGATCTGAATTTATCACAAGCAAACACCACTGCTAAGACTTCATTTTCAGTAGTAGCATAATTGTATTGGGCACTGTCTAGAGTTTTACTAGCATAATGAATGACATTTAATTTCTTATCAACTCTTCGTCCTATGACAACACCAACAACATAATTGCTAGCATCACACATAATTTCAAAGGGCAAGTTCCAATCAGGTGGTTGAACAACAGGTGCAAAAATTAAGGCTTTCTTAAGTGTTTCAAAGGCTTCTACACAATCATCATCAAAAACAAATGGAACATTCTTTTATAAAAGATTTGTAAGAGGCCTAGAAATTTTAGAGAAGTCTTGAATAAACCTCCTATAGAAACCAGCATGACCGATGAAACTACGAATACCTTTGATATCCTTAGGACATGGCATTTTCTCAATTGCGTCAACTTTAGATTTATCCACCTCAATACCTCGTTCAAAAATTTTATGTCCCAGGACAATACCTTCATTAACCATAAAGTGACACTTCTCCCAATTCAAGACAAGATTAGTTTGCTCGCATCTCTACAAAACTCGATCAAGGTTTCTTAAGCAATCATCAAAACAAGTTCCGTAGACAGAACAATCATCCATGAAAACCTCAACAATCTTTTCACAAAAATCAGATAATATAGCGGTCATGCATGTTTGAAAGGTAGCAGGTGCATTGCATAAACCAAAAGGCATACATCTATAAGCGTAAGTTTCAAAAGGACAGGTAAAGGTGATTTTCTCTTGATCAGGTTGCGAGACAGGTATCTGAGAAAAACCAGAATATCCAACAAGGACACAAAAATGTGTGTGCTTTGACAATCTTTCTAGCATTTGATCAATAAAAGGCAGAGGGTAATAATCTTTTCTAGTAGATTTATTTAATTTTCTAAAATCAATTACCATTCTATAGCCAGTGATAATTCTTTGGGGAATAAGCTCATTCTTATCATTAGGAACAACAGTAATACCTCCCTTCTCAAGGACACAATGAACATGACTTACCCATCTACTATCCGCTATAGGATAGATTATACCTGCTTCCAGCAGCTTTAGTATTTCAGTTCTTACAACTTCTTTCATTTTAGGATTTAAACATCGTTGGTGATCAACAACAGGTTTAGCATCGGGTTCTTATTAATTTTCTACCGAAAGAGAGTGGGACTAATGCCCTTTAAATCATCAAGAGTATATCCAAAAGCAGCTCGGTGCTTCTTCAGAACCTTCAATAATCTTTTTCTTCATGTTCTGAAAGGTTAGCACTAATAATAAGAGGATATATCTTTTTCTCATCAAGATAAGCATATTTCAAAGTGTCTGGCAATTGTTTTAATTCAAACACAGCATCACGCTTAGATGGAGGAGGACCTCCTAGAGTTTCAATAGGCAAATTGTGTTTAAGCAGAGGTCGTTGTTCGAAGAAAATTTTATCTATTTCATTTCTATCATGCATATGCATGTCATTTTCATGGTCTAACAAATATTGTTCTAGTGCATCAGTAGGAGGCACGGCAATAGAAGCAAGACCAATTATTTCATCCTTACTAGGAAATTCTTTCTTATGATGCTTTCTACTAAACTTAGAGAAATTAAACTCATGAGACTCATCACCAAAACATACACCGACTATTTGTTTCTTACAATCTATATTGTCATTAACGGTGTTCAAGAAAGGTCTACCAAAGATAATGGGACATAAGTCATCTAGTGGGGAACCAGAAACAAGAAAATCAGTAGGATATTTTATTTTCCCACACAAGACTTCAACAAGACATCAACATCTCTAACAATCCCAAGTGGTGTTCGTGCCTACTCGGCATTTCATAAGTTATGAAAATGCAAGAAAGGATACTAAATCACGTCGTTAACTGAATTCTGAGCCTTGCATATTTTTTTACAGTAGCAGGATCAGAATAACTTACTCCATTAAGTTCGCCACCATAGAACTCCACCGTTATCGATAAGAATTTGATTTCTTATTGTTCTTATGTTATGGTATGAATATACCATACCAATTCCTTATGTATGGATGATGGATGAGATTCCATGGATAGAGAGACAGTTCCAATAGACTTATGGAATGTTCCCGTTCGTGTCTCTATTAGCAAGTTCAATAGTAACATCTATGTCTTCTATTTCAGCGGATGCTATATCTTTCATAATTTCTTGATATAAGGTAAAAGGAATAACACTCACGCAAGCACCTAAATCACATAAACCATGATAAAAGTGATCTCCTATTTTGACTGAGACAACAGACATGCCAACAACGGGTCTAGGTTTATCTTTTTCATCTGGTTTGGCAATTCTAGCAGCTTCATCACAAAAGTAAATAACATGCCCATCTTATTTTCTTCCAAAAGATCTTTAACCAAAGCAACACTAGGTTCTACCTTGATTTGTTCAGTTGGTTTAGGTGCTCTTATATAACTTTTATTGACCACAGTTGAAACCTTAGCATGTTCCTTTATCCTAACAGGGAAAGGTGGTTTTTCAATATAAGCAGTAGGAACAACTATATCAACATTACAAATAATATTTCATCTTTAGCTATTACCGGTTCTTTAATTTCTTCTTTAATAGGTGGGTGATATTTAAACAACTTCTCCTTAGGGAGATCAACATGAGTAGTAAAAGATTCACAAAAGGAGACTACTATCTCAGAGTCAAGTCCATATTTAGTGCTAAACATGTGAATCCAAATATTTTCTAGTGGTGTGCAAGTTCATGTCCCTATCAATAGTAGCTACATGACTAGTGGCACGTGTGTGCATGCACTGAGAAGAGGTTATCAGTGGCATGTGCTCCACACACTAGTGCACTATGCTTGCTACTAGTAACATTTTTGTGCAGGCCACTAATAAGTGTTTCTACAGTAGTGTTCCTTCAACAATCCACATGACTACCTTTTATGTTCAGTCGGCCAGAGCCCTAGGCTACAGTGTGCACCGTTTACTAAGATAGCCTAATCTTTGTGGACGATCCACAGTAAGATGGTTATAGATAAGTCCGTGCATTGTATACCTACTGATACTATTCACATTTTGCCATCATTTTAGCAGCAGTGAACATCCGCTGAGTAGGGCAGACAATATGGTGCCTATCACTGTTTTGGACTCCAACTTGATAAACTTGGCACTCCCGCTCACTTCCATACACCTCCTATGAGCACACAGGTGAAGTTCTCATGCTTGTTGTGACTCTAATTGTGTAACTGTTTCCTGCAATCATGCCATTCTTATTGTTTGGACCATGTATGGTAAATGTATTTTTTTGCGACAATTGTATGATAAATGTTGGCATCATCTAATTTTTAGTATATGACTATGTGTTGCTTTATCTATAAAGTCGGGTGTGAGCCTATTTCCAAATGAGTTGGCAAATCTGAAGTACACATCCGCAAAGCACAGAACACCATGCCAATGTCACCAATGATTATTATTGCTAACGCCACCAGAATGAGAGGCGAAAGCTAAGGCATTTGAGCTAACAGCCTGGCTAGCTCATTTGCTCAAACTGAAGAGCACAAACCTTCAATGGCCTCGACATTGGACATCACCCAACCTAAATAAATATATTATGGTAGAGGAATATGAAGGTATGGCCTTCAAGATTCAGCGCAAGGATAACAAGTTTGCTCATAGGCGAGCGCATGAACCTTATACGGTGGAAATCTGAGAATCATGCGTGTTTTCCTTTTCAGGACAGAATCATATGTCGGATCGATGTCCTCTTAAGAAATTGTTGACCCAGGAAAATGTGCCTCTCCCAGCACATTACTGTATGTCACCTGTATATATATGAACTCGCACAAAGAAAAATTATCTTAAAGATTCAGAAATAGAACAGGTCCAAGTTATAAATCTACTAATTATACGCAAGATACACCTTGTGTGTCACTATTGGATAATTAGCTAGTGTTTTGAATGGTTTAAGTGGTCATCGTATGTGACTTCTCCACATGGACTTTCTCCGTGTTCTGTAAATAAAGCTCCATCCAATGTCCAGATTTATCCAAGTGCGAAGAGAGGATATTCGGTTGGGGCAACAACACAAAGATGCCCAAAAATAATAAGAAAAGAGGTACAAGACGCCTCGGTGGAAACAAGCAGTATGAACATGACACGTACGCCCACGGCATGTAGCATATGGGTGCTCCATCGTCATCTAGGGACCAGTGGTACATATATATGTTCTCTTCCCGTTGTCCCAACGCAACCACATCACTCTCTCAGTGCAGTTATCACTATCACACCATCAAAACATCAATGGAAACAATTGGTCCAGTCGAAAGAGACTACCACTATTTACCGTACATTAATCTGTATCAAGTCTGTGGCTCACGTTTGTGCTTGCATAGGTGTACGTTAATTGATGCAAGCAGCAGCAACGATGGAGACAAACAACAGCGATGCTACATTAAGACTAGTCATTGAGGCGACTTGACGACTTTTCTTCACAGTACACTAGGACAGCTACATTGGGTGCATTGAGCATGACATTGTCTGCACGTACGGCTGCATGTAGCACCATAATCTTAGATTTAGAAAAACAATACTTTTTTGGAAACAAAGAAACTCGAGAATAATGGAAAAGTTACACATATCATGGATTTTAAAACTGGAAATTTTGGAAAATTTAGAAACACTTAATCAGAAACTAGAAAACTCAAAGAATTCGAGAAAACTAACAAATATGTGTACTTCATTAATATTCCTCATTATCCAGTGATTATCCAGTGATTTCCCTATATTAACTATTGATTATTCCCAAAGGTTATGTTTTTTGTAGTTTTTATATTTCCCTTCTATAATAATAATCATTATCATTAGTGTATGAATTTTTTCCTCTAGTGTCAATTCCCTAGCAAGCAAGTTACATGTAGAATTGAGATTCTGAAGCGTGATAAGTTATGTTTCTAGGCATGAGTCAAAGGAGAATACTTCCTCCATTCTATATTATTTGAACTTCATTTATAATAAGTCAAAAAAATTAACTTTTACTTGGTCATAGAAAAATATATAAACATCTACAACACCACGTAAGTTTTTCTCGCCAAAACAAACCACATCAGTTCAATCAATTCGTCATAATATATTTTTTGTCCTATATATGTTTGATGTTGTTGATAACAACATAGCATAAAAGAGTGTTCATACTATTGGTCGTCTTCGAGAGAGAATGCTATGACTTTCATGTCATACAGACTAACGGCACGTGCAATAAATACACCTTGACAACCATCCGGCAAGGAGAAATCAATGACTTTAAATCGAGTGTAGCCTCCTAGATTCTATAAGGTAGCTAAATGTCCTCTCTATGTTGCTAGACTGATAGTACCAACAAGGTTAATCAATCAAGAACGATCAAATGCATGTCCTTTCTGCTTTATAACTGCAGAAATGCATGTCCTTTCTGCTTTAAAGAACGATCAAATGCATGAACTTTAGAAGTTCAGATTCATTATTAGTGATCTTAGCTTTTAGGCTTTTAGCACAGCCTCCAGGCACACAAAATCCGACATCAGGAGTATGACCGACTATCATTAAATAAAAAAATATGGATGATGCATGCACCAACACTTCTTCTTGGGTACCCCCCTAAACACAGCAATGGTCAAGATTGCCATGTACCCCTTCAGAATTAAGGGTATGATGGGTATTAACTCTTAATTAACGACAACATCCTTGTTAATATCACTAGTAAATATGCCCGTGCGTTGCAACGGGAGATAAACTATCACATTATGCAGGTGTGGTAAATATATAAATAAATTCTGAATCAAATGCAAGGATGAGATAAGGACTTTTAAAGTGTCATTTCACAAACTATGTATGAGTGATGTCATGATGAGATATGGGACTTTTAAAAATTCATTTCAAAAACTAAAAATGTGATGGTCTCATCATGACTTGGTTTCCTAAGGCATCACAACGAAATATTTTTTGGCTGAGCAAACTGCATTGATGGACCCTGTCTAAGCTAAACTGATGAATGATGTGTCTCGTCTTGACCTAGCGTAGCGGTGTGTACCACAAACTATGGTACCAAAATCATAGCTGTGTATGGATGCAAAATAGACATTTAGTCATTTTTATATGGCTTACAAAAACTAACCCATAGGAAGTTGCGTCAATTTTTTTGGGCTCGACATTGTATAAAACGGGAAAACCTTTATTTCGCCCAACGCGAGGGACTAAATAAAATGATAAAACAACCTCTACAGCTCCCCTAATAAAACCTGAACGTAAGTGACGGTTCATTTTGTTCATTATTTACGGATCTATTCTAATTTTTCTGAACATTTCCTTAAATTTTATGGACATTTTTTCAAATTCCCGAATATTTTTTACTGTTGTATCATTTTCTAAAAATCATGAACATTTATTTGAAATCGTGAATGTTTTAGAATATGTGAACATCTTTTTTTAATTGTTAATATTTTATGATTTTTTGAATGTTTTTTTGGATTGACAAAAAGTTTATGATTTCTCAATATTTTATAAAAAACTCTCTTTTTCAAATTTGATCCTTTCAATACACCTAATTAGTTTAGAGAAGAAAAAACAAAAACAGAAATGAGGAAATAAATAGAAGAAAAACAAAATAGAAGGAGGTGCCATGCCCTGGCCCATTACCATGTGCCAGGGGGGAAGAGGCGGGTAGGAAAAGGGAAGAAAAAGGAGCAGCAACAGGGACCGATCCCTGGTCTCCCTTGTGTAGGGTTGCAGCCTTTTGCCATTGTGCTGTGCGCATTCTTGTGTTATAGTTGTGTATTACTCTCTAAGAAACAATTCGTCGCGTTGTTTTCTTTTATAAAGTCGAATCCTTTTTCTACACTTACCAGTGGCACAAGGAGTAAGTATTAGCAACTTTGGGGGCAATCTCAATGACGGACGACCAAAAGCAGTTCCGTGTTTTATTATTACTAGCAAAAGAGCCCGTGCGTTGCAACGGGAGAGAACACATAACACACGCTCTTAACCCAACAACCATCACTCAAGACCACAATAGGTCTTTTTTTTACGATAAAGACCACAATAGGTCCCTCTCCTTTCTTTTTGCGAGGCATCATATTTGTGTTGCCGCTTATCCTCCTTCTCACCCTCGCCGGCGATGGCATCGGTGTTCACACAAAACAAAAAAAACGTGTTTGAATATGGTTAATCCTAAGGCGTCTCTCTCCCTCTCTCCTCCCTCTCCCTCTCCTCTCTCTCTCTCTCTCTCTCTCGCTTTTCTCTCACTCTCGCGATGAGAAATCTATTGTTTTCCCCTGCGACATTTTTCAGAGGTATGCATGTGTAGTTATCGATCTTTTGCTTTTCCTATATGGTTATAGTGGTGTGTTTATTTGCAATCCGGATTGCCTCCGGTACGAAAGAAAAACGGATCTGCGCAATAAATTATAAGTTTGCTTCCAAAAAAAATTGTAAATATTTAACAGGTAAAATTAACATCATATTTAGATTCCACACATTTTTCTAATAAAATTTCATATATAATATGTTAAAATTGAAGTTACGGTTTAAAAGATACGAATAATTTAGAAAATCATTTGTTTGACTTAAATATATTCCAAAGTAATGTTTAACAATACTTAACAAGTAAAAATAATCTCATATTTATATCTACATATTTTTCTAATTTCATATATAACATGTTCGAATCGGAGTTATGGTTTAAGGAAGCATTCCTCCGAACACCAATAGTACTAGTGTCCCCTGTTCCGCTCCATTTCGTTAAGCCACCACCATCGTGTTACGTTTAGAAGGTGGGAGTAAAAAATTCAAAAAAAAAGGTGGGAGTAATGGATCTTCCCTATTTTGGCGTCATTGTCGCTGCCCCTGCGCGACACTGCCTCTCGACACCCCGAGTGGAAGCTGTACGAAGCGAGTCTACAGCCAATTTTATGTGCCAGGGTCCTCCCCGCGGCTCTCTTTCCCTCCCCACTGACATTAGGTCAAAGCTGCCTACAGAGACTGTTACGCCGCGAGCACGCTCAATGGGAGGCGATCCCATGGCTGCTGGACGACGGTAATCATGGCAATGCATTATGGGAAACTTTGTTTTTGCCACTCTAGTTTTTGCCTACTTTACTTATGCCACTCTAGAATTTGACATATCGCTTTTGCCACTCTTAGTTTTCAACAATACATCAGAAATGCCATTCCATGGCAAAAGCAATAACTTTTCATTTCACTTTTGCCACTCTTAGATTGACCATACATCACAATTGCCATTCCGTGGCAAAAGCAATAATTTTAGAGTGGCAATTGTGATACATTGTCAAAATCTAAGAGTGGCAAACGTGAAATGTCAAATTCTAGAGTGGCATAAACAAAGTAGGCAAAAACTAGAGTGGCAAAAACAAAGTTTTCCCATGCATAATATGGATTCTGCATGCAACAATTAATCAAAGGAAATATATACAAGTTTTCTTTTTGAAAAGGAGGATCGCCCCCAGCATCTGCAAATCTATCTATCTAATTATCTATCTATCTATCTAGCTATACATCATCAATATACCTATACTAATTCTTGACTCTCAAGAAATTCCCATGTTAATTAAAAATTAGGAGCCGTTTATTTGGTGGGACTAAATTATTACGGTGGAGATTAACCAATAGGAGTCCTTTCACCCTAATCTTCCTTAAAGTTCACAACGTTCTCAAATTACCAATATCTCCTTCAAGACATAATACAAACCCTCATGTTTAATCCTAGAGTAGATTATAATCCGTCTGATAGCCATGCAATACGTCATTGATGAATCTCCTATCGTAACTCCACGTACGTGACTCTAGAGTCCTAGCGCTGTAGAATTTTTTTCCTTGCTCACGCTGTAGAAAATAACTTTTCCGGCCGTCCTCTCCTCCTTGGCTCGCACCTTATCTGAGTCCGCCGCCGCTGCCTCTCAAGCTTGAAGCCTCCCCCATTGAGACTGCACACAGCAGTCACCTGCCGCGTATTTTCTGTGATTCGCCCCTCAGCGGTCTAGCCAGAATGCCCAAGCCGCCACTGTCTCCCATGCTGTCATTTTTTTTTTTGCGGAAATCCCATGCTGTCATTTGGACTGCGGTTCCTGCGATCCGCCCCTCCGCGGTCTAGCCAGAACACCCAAGCCGTCACGCTTTGCTTCCACCCACTATGGCATCCACTGCCTCCCACGCTGCCGTCTAGACTGCGGACAATGAGAAAACCGACAAATATGAGCAAGGTTAGCGTGAAGATCAACCAAGGCTATATATCTAGCATGTGTGCATCCCAGGAAAAACACATTTTTGACCTCCTTCACTATCAACTATGTCGTCACACATGACGTACTTCTTCAACAGGGATATGTGGTAATATAAATCATTTGCTGACCAGTTTATTTTCTCCCTATGTCTTGGTGTGAGCCCATGGAGCCTAGCTAGGTGTTTGACGAACTGGTAAGCTTCTGAATTTACAACTGAAGTGAGAGGGTGTATTGAGCTTTGGTTAGAACAATTATCAAGTTTGTCGTTCAACCAACTTGCAATAAAATCATGGTGTGCAGCGAGTCGTTCAACCAACTTGCAATAAAATCAGAGATTTTTTACGGTGCATCATACTACCTCTGGAAGCGAGTAGTATTAAATCATCTCAGCCGTTGATTAACGGGATAGTTTTGTCATTATTTTCATTTCCTAATTTGTCAAATCCCTCACGGTGACGATCCTCGTGAGGCCTCGTCGTTGCCATCGCCCATGATCAACAGCGCATGGCCAATATCGATCAGAGCTAGCCTCTCCAAGCCCCCCACCTGGCATTAAATCTACCAGCAGGCCACAGAACCGGTGGTACAGCGTCCTGATCAGTCGCGGCGTCGTCGCTGCAGCTTCCTCTGAAGTGTTCCCGATGTTGTCGTTCGTCGTTTGTGTGCAGCGGCCACAGCCGCCGGCTTGATCGCCGGAAAACAACCGGCTGATCACATATGTCAATAATGCATGCATCCACAAATGATCAATCAATCTATTGTACATGATGATTTCCTCGGCCAAAAATACCGGCCGGCAAGGATCCATCGCTGTGTACAATTGTCTCTGTTGCACTGAATGTCGGCCGGAAAGTATTCGGCCGGACCGGTCCAAGCAGGACAAGAAAACACACGGATTCCTCAATGGATGTAGAATTTGGGTATTTATTTTCTAAGTCTGCCAATTTTACCCCTTGAACAAAATATACTACTGAATTGCTTTGGTAGTATTGGTGGATCTAGTCCATTGAATGACTGAAAATGGACGGCTCATATTATTTTGATGCACCATAAAAGGTCTCTAAAATCATGGTGTGCAGCGAGATATACTCATATACGTATCAACTTCAGTGTGCTTTAGGCTTGTTGTGATGCTTCTACTACCTTGGTACAAGCAGCTATGGATATGCTTCTAAATTATCTGCTCTTACTTCTTAGAGAAACAGAGAAAGGGAATTATCTCATAGACAGGTCAAAGGCATTCTATATTATAAAAGACACCATATATTTTTCTTGAAGTCCCTTACTAATTGCTAATTGCAGTTTTGTCCATCATTATACTATTCTAAAAAAGGTTATTGCACATGATAGTTCTTTTTTAACATGGCTACTTTTGCAGATTTTCTTCCATGATTGCGTTGTGATCTTCTGTAATGTTACCCATCCAAAATATGCCCAAACATTTTGCTATGTGCGTCACTTATGGCTTAATACATTAGCAAGATCACTTACTATCATTCTATTTATCTTCTTTACTGGATAACTAGGGAAGAGCACTACAGCGAGGGGGACAGGATATGCACGGCGGCAGGCCAGTATCTAGTGATGCACGATTGGTGGACTGCAGTCCTGGTATCATTTTGTCTCTTTAGTTGAAAATTTTGTTATATGTCAGTTAATATTTTGGCCTAATTAAAAATGGGACAATGTATTGCCATGGCTTCACTGATAAAATGTACTGAACTAGTTTTACTAATCCAATTGGTTATCGGTTTTATAAGTAAAGAAGGATAGGTTCTGGGAAGGATTTAAGCTTTGAAGTGGATAAAATTATTGGTCATATGCCAAATATCGGCAACCAAGGCACATTTTTCAACTACGATGCAAATACAATGCTCAAGTTAAATGAAGTTTGATTTTGCTTCTGGGCTGAGAGTTCAGTGTGTATTATCCATGTATATGTGTGTGCAACTCAGTTGATCATTTACATATCCTACATACCAGAACCTTTCCATTTTATGTGTTGTAAATTCTTAGGTTCCAGATCCAAATTCAGTTATAAATATTATTATAATTGTGTATGCTTGACAATCCCTACGACTTGAACCTTCACGTATGCATTACAAGCTGCCATCCCAAGTTTACTTAATGTATCAGATGGTTGCAGAACTTGCACTTGCAGAATATTGTTTTCGATATGATTTTCTAGGTTTGGACGCATTTTCCACCTCCACGGATAATTTTTATTTTTTTCTTACAGATTCTGCACATGTCCTTATTATCTGAGATCGTCAAGTGCTATTTTCCACTGGATGTCATGGTATGCCGTTCTCCATGTACATTCATATAGGGTTAGTCTATTGTTATTTTCGATGAAATTTCTTAGGTGATATGAACTGCTCTATATATTTTTTGTGTTAGTAATGTCTCCACTAGAATGATGTAGCTTGGATATCTGTATTTATTGTGTGGCTGTCTTTGTTGTTCATTTCAATAGGCCACTGGAATGTTGGATAATGATCAAAATTGATTTGTGCAATTCATTATGAAACTTAGTACTGTTACCTTGAGTGTAATTTTCTTACATACAGTATATGATAGTATTTTTCAATATGTGGCAAACCAATCTCAAGTTTATTGTTATACTGTTTTTGAAAGGACAAAAGGAAAAGACAAAGGGAATTCCACCATCGAATATATTAACATGTCGATCTCTCTGTGCGCATAGAATATCCCCGCCACCTCTTTTATTGAGCACAGACCCAATGTTCTTTGATTATATTCGTTCTATAAAAAAATTCGATGATGTGCATATTGTTCTAACGAATTTGGTCTCCCTTGCTCTATGTGATGAAATTCTGACAAAGAGGATCAAATCAAGTTCTATTTAGTCAGGCTTTTCCAAACATCACATAATAATCCATAGATCATATAGACTCAAGTAAATAGATTAGCCGTAATCTTTGTTTGGCAAATTCATGTTAGATTTAATCTTGATATTTTGTATCTGCATTTTAGTTCGATTTCATTTATGCATGTAGTATAGATGGTCCAGGACATTGTTGGCAGATGAAACTTCACTCGAGCGTACAAGAGGTGTGATGCCAAGCTGGTCGTGCGACGCGGCCGGAGTGCAAGGCCTGAAGCCATGCAACAGCGACAGTTCAGGAGGTGGAGGACAACCTGTATGAATCAGTCCTGGAGCCGGTTGTTAATTAAGTAGCCAAGTACATTCGCAAAAAAAAGTAGCTAAGTAGATCAGGATTAGTAGTGGCTGCATGCACGTTGTGTTGGCCTGGTCATGAGGCCGTTGAGAGGAGGTTGCGCAAGGGCCAAGTATTGGCGTGCATGCAGTTAGTGGGTGCATGGGTTAGTGGCCTTAGTTGCCGAGTATGGTGGCCAGGCTGTGTGTGTGCATGTCCTATTTAACTTGTAATCATGTTTGCTTTGCATCAAGAGAAATAGAGAGAAGAAAAGGTTGGGCTGTGAGAGTCCGACGCCAAAACACCTGTCTCCATCGTCTTGTGTGTGTGTGTGTTGTGAGAAGCAACCAAGAGAGAAGGTGAGGGGCTGAGAGAGTCAGCTCCAACAATTCAGTAATAGTATTTTGATATAGTTAGAATTTAATTATCCATTAATCAATAATTATAGGACAACGGAGACAAACTGAGATATATGACAATCAAACACAATAAGTATCGAGTGAAGGGTGCCCCTCGCGTATGCCACGTCCATGGCGTGGGTTGGGCAGGAGGGATAGAAAGAGTGATCGATGGAAATAATAGCGAGAGAAAAAAAAATCGCGAAGCCAGCGATTGGGTGCCTGGTTTTGCCTTACCACGAAAGGCAACCAATCCGCAGATACGCCCGCCCTCTCTTCGGCTTCCCTTTCCTTCCCGACGAAGGCTCCTCTCATTGACAACCACGGCAAAGGAGATGAGGTGGCAGGCTCGATCTGGTCGTGCGCTCGTCTCCCGCGCGCCCCCAAAACCTGCAGATCCTCGTCTTGCCCATTGGTGAATGTCCTAGAGCAGTGGAAGTGTCGGACTCTCCGTCTCGCGGGGCCAGGCCTCCCCTCCGCAGCACGATGCGGCCGACATGGAGGCCCGGGCTCGAGTAGCTGCCGCGGTGTCGGCTGCGCCGGTGAGGTCTCTAGGAACCACGCGGCGAGGGATTGGCGCGGCTTCCGGTCGTGGGTTTCGGCGATGCCAGGCCGTACAACTGAGCGGTTGGGAGGCTAGCAGGGTGCTAATCCGGGGCCCTAAGTTCGATGACGTCGAGGAGGAGGCAGAACGGTAGGGCAGTTCTGTTGTGCTGGGTTGAGCGGCGGGCGAAGCGGGCCGAACACGCAGATGGCCGTCGGCGGCAGCGTCAGGGAGGGGAGGGCGAGTTAAAGAAAGGATGGAGAGGGAGACGGCAAGCCCATGGAGAAGTACCACTAGGAGCAGATCTGACCGTCGGCGGCAAGAAGGCCACACCCGTGCGGTCAGCCAGGTACACATCCATCTTCCATCTCCATCTGCATGCGTGGAATTCAAGGAACTTAGGCTTAGATCACTTTATGTACATGGAGAATTGCTAGTCATCTTTGACTTGCAGACAATTCCATCAGACTTGGCAAAAATATTAGCCACAATATATGTCTGCAATTTTCTGTGTCATCTCAATTTAGCCGCAGGAATTTAACTTATGTCCATCTGCCTAGCCCTCATCCGATATGTGTCCTGTTTCTTGGGATTTGGTGATTGGTGTCACTAATGTTGACCTAAGGGTATTTGATAACAATTCTGACATATGACCACTCATTTAGAAGTTAATACTCCCTCCGTCGGGAAATACTTGTCATATAAATGGATGTATTTAGATGTGTTTTAGTTCTAGTCTTCTAGATACATCAATTTTCATCCATTTCGATGACAAGTATTTCCGGACGGAGGGAGTATGTATGTTGTACTATTTTCTAACAGTTCTGACACACAAACACTCATCTCAGACTATCAAGCTATCCTACATGCAAATGGTCCACTTCTGACAGCTAACTACCATAAACGCTATTTAGTTTGCTCACACATAAATCATATATCTGCTACTGAAGTTTCATTTGTAAATTGCTATGGGCTACATAACACGGCAATGACTATTGCTTATTTATTTGTTCATTTCCTATCACGCCTATTAGTTATTTTATTTAAGCATGTTAGGTAACTCACTACCAGGCATTTAAACTGAACGTCAGTCGTAAGAAAGAAATGAGCAGTTAATATGCCCGGTGCTCTCAGTATATGATGACATCCTCTTATACATGTGCACACACTCACAATAGTAGATAAACCATCATTAGTCCCGGTTGGTAAGGGCCTTTTGTCCCGGTTTCTGAACCGGGACTAAAGTGTCGTTACTAATGCCCTAGCCCTTTAGTCCCGGTTCAGTCCAAAACCGGGACAGATGGGCGTCCACGTAGCCGGTGCGCCGAGTCCAGGCAGGAGGCACTGGTAGAAAAAGGGCCTATAGTCCCGGTTCGTAAGGGCCTTTAGTCCCGGTTCAGGAACCGGGACTAAAGTGTCGGTACTAATACCTCCCCCCTTTAGTCCCGGTTCAATTCAGAACCGGGACTAAAGGCCCTCCACGTGGGCAATGCGCAGAGCCCAGTCAGGAGACCCTTTGGTCCCGGTTGGTGGCACCAACCGGGACCAATAGGCATCCACGCATCAGCACTTCTGTGGCTGGGGTTTTTGTT
>NC_057797.1:12690719-12694967 GCF_018294505.1 Triticum aestivum
AGAGAAGTGTCCTCTGTTATGTCCGTGCTTGGTCGATGCTACGTACTATACATACGTATATAGAGAGGACTAGACACGCTAGCTAGCTAGTAAGCAAACGAAGGAAACAGAAGATCGTCATGAACATATATGCATATATACAGAGAGAAGTGATATCGACCACCTCTCCTTCTCCGAGAGATTGGTCGAACAACAAGTTCTCGTATATCTATCTGACACTACCGGCTATATATATACAATAATTATCTCTTACAAATATAATCATACAGACTCAGGGTCCACATAGAATTCTCCGTCTTCAGGGATCACGTGGTCAAGAAAGAATGCCACCAATTCCTCTTGAATTGCTCGCATGCGAGCTGGTGCTAGGAGTTTATCCCGCTTCCGAAACATCTAATTTGAAGAAGGGGGTCAATACATATACATATATATATATATATATATATATATATATATATATATATATATATATATATATATATATAAATGAATGAAACTCAACACAAATGATGGTAATAAAATAAAATTGTGAATGTTGTTATTTACGTACTTCATATTGTTCGTTAGAGTACCCGCCCCGCTCACAGGTCGTGTGGCGGATGGACTCGCAGATGTAGTATCCACAGAAATCATTCCCTTATATTCCTGCCACAACCACTTTACAAGAAATAGAGGTCAATCAAACTGATAAGCAAGAATGCTAAATGGTATTGATGAAACTAGCGCTTGAATCACTAGGAGATGCGCGGAACATGCTACTATAGTACTTACTTTCGGGTGTCTAAAGTCCAGCTCCTTCGGCAGTCCCGGAACTGTTTTGGTGAATTTTCTCCAAACCCTGCCGGACAAAGAAAACAATTACTTGATATCAGGAAATAAACAAAGTTGCTGATATGGTGGATAATGATCGATTTAACTTACTTCTTGAGGATTTCAGTCATGTCCGCATACTCCTTGGGATCTTTTCGTTTAGAGTCCAAGACGGTTACTACTCCCTGCTCAAGCTTAATCTCTAGGAGAATATAGTGGAAACTGCACACACATGCATAACTCATGAATTACATTACTATAACCTTGACTAATATATAAGGGAAACCGAATACGCACAAGACAGTAACACTCACCTGAAGTTGTAAGGAAAGAGTATTATATCTTTGTTTTGATTTATTACGAACGATCGTAGCAAGCTGGCCTCGGTAGCTGCGGCATGAAGTTTAACCTGAGTTGCATCTATGAGATATGTGTTAATGAACCCAATATCACCGACTTGTCTTTTCTTCAATTCGGCGATCTTCAATCTGCATAATATAGTGAGGATGATTATAAATACATGCAATGAAAGAGCTAAGCTATATAGAGAAACTTAATGACAGAAGTAGTACTACTTACAGACAGTAGCAGGCGGCCGTTATTTTATCGAGGGCCAATTGATTGAAAAACTGATAGAACTCCTCAAATGGAACAGGCAACAGATCAATTCCAACGAGGTCATGCTCCTTTTTAACTTTCACATACAAAGTACTCCTCCCCCCAGAGTCTCTGCAGATTTTCAAGTACCAATCATGCAATCTTCGCATCATCGTTGATAGAGATCTTTCATCTTTGACGAGAGGCTTCCCGTACTCGTATCTTTGTATCTGCACCTCCATGGGTTCATAATGTACTTCGTTGGGCAGGTAATCTGCAAGATTGCTATAACCGGGCACCATCCTCGGATCATTATTGACGTTGTGGCTAGGCACCTTGAGCGGGGGGCACGATTGCTTCGCTTGTTCGCCGAGCTGGGCAATTTGTTTCCCAGCTCGTCGTTCTTTCAGCCTTTGATCACTGACAGTACTTCCTGACCGCTCCGCTTCGGCAAATTCCTTTCCAATAATGCGGTCATAGTTTCTTTTCGGCGGATCAGACTTCGGTGGTTTTGTCAGAGCAGCCAGAGTGCGCTTCACTTTCACCCGATCTACCTTCTCCTCCGGAGGTGGATGTTTCTTTGCTTTCACCCCTTCAAAGAAGCTCCTCACTTCTTCTTGCGCGATCTCGGCGTTCTCCTCCAGGGTCTATGGTAACTTCTCTGGAGTCTTCAAAGAAGGACCGAATATGTATGTCCTCCCGCCTCTGGTTGTATTGCTAGATGCCGACCGAGCAGACGTAGCGGTTGTCTTCTTTACTTTCTTAAGAGGCGGAGGAGAAGGACTACGACGCCCCGGAGCAGCTGGAGCGGCGGCAGGTCTCTTCCGCCCTTGCTGACGAGGCGGAGAAGGAGGAGGCTGGCTGCTCGGGCGCGTCGGCGCAGGCGGAGAAGGAGGCGGAGTGCCGCCGCGCGCTGGAGAAGGAGCCGGCCGAGGGCCCTGATCGTCACTCGCCGGAGGAGGAGGCGGTGGAGGCGGAGTGCCCTGACTCGCCGGAGGAGGAGGAGGAGGCGGTGGCGTCCAGTTCGGAAGGTTGATGAGCTCCTTCCGCCATAGGCATGGAGTCTTCAGAGCAGACCCCAGCCGAGTCTCCCCTTCACCGGTAGGGTGGTCAAGCTGGAGGTCCTCAAATCCCTCCGTTATCTCATCCACCATCACCCTAGCATATCCTTCTGGAATCGGCCGGCAGTGAAAAGTTGCGCCGGGTTCAGTAGGAAAAACAGAGCCAACAGCCGCCTTGACCTTCAAATTCATCCATTGCGTCATAAGGTGGCAATTTTGAGACTCCGTTATAGCATCCACGGGATAGCTGGCAGGAGCCGTCAAGGCATGCTCCGGCTGAAGCAGCTCGGTGGAAGCCACGCTGCTTCTGCGCTGAGATGGCGGGGTAGCTTCGGGGGAGGCTTCGGTAGTACGTTTGCTGCGATTTGCTTCTCGTTCCTCTATCGCGTCTACCCTTGCTTGCAGCGCCTGCATTTGGGTCTGCTGCACTTTTTTCCTCCTCTCATGGGATTTGTAACCGCCTGCGTCCGGAAACCCAACCTTCCATGGAATGGAGCCTGGCGTGCCTCGTGTCCGTCCAGGGTGCTCAGGATTCCCGAGGGCCATTGTGAGCTCGTCGTTCTCTCTGTCTGGAAAGAACGTCCCTTCATGCGCTGCTTCGATATACTGCTTAAGCTTACTGACTGGTATGTCCATTTGATCGTTCGTCCAAATGCACTTCCCTGTTACAGGGTCCAATGTTCCGCCAGCCCCGAAGAACCAAGTCCGGCAACGGTCTGGCCAGTTAATTATCTCTGGTTCAATCCCTTTATGAACCAGATCATTCTCAGTCTTGGACCACTTAGGACGGGCTACGAGGTAGCCACCTGACCCCGTGCGATGGTGAAGCTTCTTCTTCGCAGCATTTTGCTTGTTTGTCGCCGACATCTTCTTACTCTTTTCCGATGTCTTGTGGTCCATAAATGCGGGCCAGTGATCTCTGATATTCTCATATCTTCCCTTGAATTCTGGTTTCTCATTATTTTCGACAAACTTATTCAGCTCTTTCTTCCACCTCCTGAATAGTTCTGCCATCCTCAGGCGGTGGGGTGAAATTTGACTTCAGCTCAGTCCAAAGATCATTTTTCTGCATATCATTGACATAAGAGACCTCAGGGTCTTCTGTAGCCGGCTTAAACCATTGCTGGATGCTTATCGGGATCTTGTCCCTAACCAGAACCCCGCACTGAGCAACAAATGCGCTCTTTGTCCGGAGGGGTTCAATAGGTTGGCCGTCGGGCGCGATTGCTATGATCTCAAACTTTTCATCCGAGCTCAACTTTTTCTTCGGGCCTCGTCTCTTTACCGAAGTTGTGCTCGATCCGGAGGGCTAGAAAAAAGAACAAAGACTTAATTAATATGTGTACATACCAAAACAATGAATGCATCAATCAGCTAGTCAGCATAGGCTTAACTAATATATATACCTGGCCGGACTCGGTTCGGTCACCGGAGCCGTCATCACGGTCTCCTTCTTGCACCGGCATTGGGTCACCGGAGCCGTCCTCATGTTCTTCTTCTTGCACCGGCATTAGGTCACCGTAGCCAGCTTGTTCACCCTCTCCTTCCAGACCATCGGTTTCGTTGAGAAACAACGAGATGGCATCACTTTCTATTTAGGGTTTCTCCTCTACCGCTCCTCGACCTCTCGACAACCCTCGTTCCCGATAAAATAAAGAGGAAGAAGAAGAAGAGAAAAGAAGAAAAGAAAGAATAGAGGAGAAGACTTCCTCTTCTTCCTCTCCTCTTCTTCTCCCTCTTCTTCCCCTTCTTCCTCGCCTCTCTCATGAATGTCCGACGT
>NC_057797.1:12696161-12702903 GCF_018294505.1 Triticum aestivum
AGCCTTTAGTCCCGGTTCGAGGCACAACCTGGGACTAAAGGTGGGCATTAGTCCCGGTTGGTGTCACCAACCGGGACCAAAGGCCAATTTTCGGCAGCCCAAAGGGCGGGAAGCGGCAGCCTTTGGTCCCGGTTGGTGGCACTAACCGGGACTAAAGGGGGGCAATGGTCACGGTTGGTGCCACCAACCGGGACCAATGCCCCCTTTAGTCCCGGTTGGTGCCACCAACCGGGACCAATGCCCTTGTGCGCCCCGCGCCCAAAAGTTTAGTCCCACATCGCTAGCTGAAGGGCGCCGGCACTGGTTTATAAGCGTTGCTCTGCCTCCCCATTCGAGCTCCTCTCTAATGCAGGCTTTCAGGCCTAAACCTGCTACTGCATGTGGGCCTATTGGGCCTCTGCGGGCCTGAATCCTGGCCCATGTAGGGTTTCTAGTCGTATTCAGGCCGTGGAGGCCTAGTAGGTGGCATTTTTTTTGGTTTTTTCTTTTTTATTTCTACATTTTTTTGGTTTTTTATTTTTTTATTTCTACTTAAAACAAAATACTTACAGTTTTTTAGTGATTTCTTTTTGCTTTTAGGTCACAAAAATTATAAACTTTCTGTTAGTGCCATTAGTTTTAAATTTTAAATAGTTTAAATTTGAATTTTTAAAAATTTGTGTGAATCACTAGTTTATGAATAACTTTACGATAAAATTAGAATTTTTTTCTATTTATTTTTTATTTCTACTTACAACTAAATACTTACAGTTTTTTAGTGATTTCTTTTTGCTTTTAGGTCACAAAAATTATAAACTTTCTGTTAGTGCCATTAGTTTTAAATTTTAAATAGTTTAAATTTGAATTTTTAAAAAATTGTGTGAATCACTAGTTTATGAATAACTTTACTACAAAATTAGAATTTTTTTTCTTCTTTGCTATTTATTTTTTATTTATACTTACAATTAAATACTTATAGTTTGATTTTAGGTCACAAAAAGTATATTCTTTTTGCTATTGAAGAATATTATAGTTTTATTTTAGTTGATCATAACATAATATTTTAATTGATTGTTTTTATTTTCATAAAAGTTTTGTAGTTCATTCTGTTTGCTATTAATTCATTCTTTGAGCTAAATGACTCTGAAATTGGAAAGCATTTCAAAATGAACTCTGAAAAGGTTGAAAGTTGGCATGGTATCATCATTTCACCTACATAGCATGTTCCAAAAAGTAGAGAGGGTTACGACAAAAACTTGATGCACTTCGTGTACAAAATGGACAATCACTTTCGAAGTATCAAAGTTTCGAACCATAAGACATGAAAGCATTTCAAATGAACTCTGAAAAAGTTGAAAGTTGGGATGGTATCATAATTTCACCCACATAGCATTTGCTTATTGCGGGAGAAAATCTTCACTTTTTCTTCGCTTGTGTCATTTGCTTATTGCGCCGTAACCATGGATAATCTTCATTGTTTATCAGGATGCTTGGGTCAGCCTTGACATTGAAGGGAGGAATTTCATGAAACTTTTCATAATCTTCAGACATGTCTGTCTTGCCGTCCACTCCCAGGATGTCCCTTTTCCCTGAAAGAACTATGTGGCGCTTTGGCTCATTGTATGATGTATTCGCTTCCTTATCTTTTCTTTTTCTCGGTTTGGTAGACATGTCCTTCACATAGATAACCTGTGCCACATCATTGGCTAGGACGAACGGTTCGTCAGTGTACCCAAGATTTTTTAGATCCACTGTTGTCATTCCGTACTGTGGGTCTACCTGTACCCCGCCGCCTAACAGATTGACCCATTTACACTTAAACAAAGGGACCTTAAAATCAGGTCCGTAGTCAAGTTCCCATATGTCCACTATGTGACCATAATATGTGTCCTTTCCGCTCTCGGTTGCTGCATCAAAGCGGACACCGCTGTTTTGGTTGGTGCTCTTTTGATCTTGGGCGATCGTGTAAAATGTATTCCCATTTATCTCGTATCCTTTGTGAGTCAATACAGTCAAAGATGGTCCCCTGGACAACAAGTACAACTCATCACAAACAGTGTTGTCACCTCTGAGACGTGTTTCCAACCAACTGCTGAAAGTCGTGATGTGTTCACATGTAATCCAGTCGTCGCACTACTCCGGGTGTTTGGAGCGCAGACTGTTCTTGTGTTCATCGACATACGGGGTCACCAAGGTAGAGTTCTGTAGAACTGTGTAGAGCGAATGTCGTCTTTTTCATGCAAACGTTGCAGGTCCTCTCGTGCCTCAGGTGTATCTTTTGTCTTCCCATACACGCCCAAGAAGCCTAGCAGGTTCACGCAAAGGTTCTTCGTCACGTGCATCACGTCGATTGAGGAGCGGACCTCTAGGTCTTTCCAGTAGGGTAGGTCCCAAAATATAGATTTCTTCTTCCACATGGGTGCGTGTCCCTCAGCGTCATTCGGAACAGCTTGTCCACCGGACCCTTTCCAAAGATTACGTAGTGTAAATCATTGACCATAGCAAGCACGTGATCACCGGTGCGCATGGCGGGCTTCTTCCGGTGATCTGACTCGCCTTTGAAATGCTTGCCTTTCTTTCGACATTGATGGTTGGTCGGAAGAAATCGACGATGGCCCAGGTACACATTCTTCCTACATTTGTCCAGGTATATACTTTCAGTGTCATCTAAACAGTGCATGCATGCGTGGTATCCTTTGTTTGTCTGTCCTGAAAGGTTACTGAGAGCGGGCCAATCGTTGATGGTCACGAACAGCAACGCCTTAAGGTTAAATTCCTCCTGTCTGTGCTCATCCCACGTACGTACACCGTTTCCATTCCACAGCTGTAAAAGTTCTTCAACTAATGGCCTTAGGTACACATCAATTACGTTGCCGGGTTGCTTAGGGCCTTGGATGAGAACTGGCATCATAATGAACTTCCGCTTCATGCACATCCAAGGAGGAAGGTTATACATACATAGAGTCACGGGCCAGGTGCTGTGATTGCTGCTCTGCTCCCCGAAAGGATTAATGCCATCCACGCTTAAAGCAAACCATACATTCCTTGGGTCCTTTGCAAACTCATCCCAGTACTTTCTCTCGATTTTTCTCCACTGCGACCCGTCAGCGGGTGCTCTCAACTTCCCGTCTTTCTTTCGGTCCTCACTGTGCCATCGCATCAACTTGGCATGCTCTTCATTTCTGAACAGACGTTTCAACCGTGGTATTATAGGAGTATACCAGATCACCTTCGCAGGAACCCTCTTCCTGAGGGGCTCGCCGTCAACATCAGCAGGGTCATCTCGTCTGATCTTATACCGCAACGCACCGCATACCGGGCATGCGTTCAGATCCTTGTATGCACCGCGGTAGAGGATGCAGTCATTAGGGCATGCATGTATCTTCTGCACCTCCAATCCTAGAGGGCATACGACCTTCTTTGCTGCGTATGTACTATCGGGAAATTCGTTATCCTTTGGAAGCTTCTTCTTCAATATTTTCAGTAGCTTCTCAAATCCTTTGTTAGGCACAGCATTCTCTGCCTTCCACTGCAGCAATTCCAGTACGGTACCGAGCTTTGTGTTGCCATCTTCGTAATTGGGGTACAACCCTTTTTTGTGATCCTCTAACATGCGATCGAACTTCAGCTTCTCCTTTTGAAGTTCGCATTGCGTCCTTGCATCGACAATGACCCGGCGGAGATCATCATCATCGGGCACATCGTCTGGTTCCTCTTGATCTTCAGCAGCTTCACCCGTTGCAGCATCATTGGGCACATCGTCTGGTTCCTCTTGATCTTCACCAGCTCCCCCCGTTGCAGCATCACCGTATTCAGGGGGCACATAGTTGTCATCGTACTCTTCTTCTTTGTCGTCTTCCATCATAACCCCTATTTCTCCGTGCCTCGTCCAAACATTATAGTGTGGCATGAAACCCTTGTAAAGCAGGTGGGTGTGAAGGATTTTCCGGTTAGAGTAAGACATCGTATTCCCACATTTAGTGCATGGACAACACATAAAATCATTCTGCTTGTTTGCCTCAGCCGCTTCGAGAAACTCATGCACGCCCTTAATGTACTCGGAGGTGTGTCTGTCATCGTACATCCATTGCTGGTTCATCTGCGTGCATTATATATAATTAAGTGTGTCAAAAACCATTACAGAACATCATGAATAGATAATTAAGTGACCAAATTAATAGAAGTTCATTATCACATTAAAACCATAGTACATACATAGTTCTCATCTAACAACATATAGCTCTCCAGAGCATCTAATTAATTAAACCATACATTGAAACTATGTAAAACATTTCAATGCGAAAACAAATGCGATCATAATCGCAACCAAGGTAACAATTGATCCAACGGCATAATGATACCAAGCCTCGGTATGAATGGCATATTTTCTAATCTTTCTAATCTTCAAGCGCATTGCATCCATCTTGATCTTGTGATCATCGACGACATCCGCAACATGCAACTCCAATATCATCTTCTCCTCCTCAATTTTTTTTATTTTTTCCTTCAAGAAATTGTTTTCTTCTTCAAATAAATTTAACCTCTCGATAATAGGGACGGTTGGAATTTCTGGTTCACATACCTCCTAGATAAATAAAATCTATGTCACGTTGTTCGGCATAATTTTCATAAACAATAAATGAAGCAATAGTTATAAAGATAATATATACCACATCCGAATCATAGACAGGACGAGGGCCGACGGGGGCGGATACCAAAACCATCGCACTATATAAGATGCAATAATAAAAGTAAGAAAATAATACAAGTATCTATCTAAACATACAAGTAAGAATATTTTTCCTTTCAGAAAGAAGATAAGAACAAGAGTCTCACCATGGTGGTGCCGGCAATGAGATCGGCGCTGGTGATCGACGGCGGTGAAGACGGGGACGGGGCATGACGGACCGCTAAACCTAGACAAATATTGAGGAAAATGGAGCTTGGAGGTCGAGCTTGGAGAGGAGAAAGCTTAAGTAGTATGGCTCGGGCATTCCATCGAACACCTTGTGTGCATAGGAGGTGAGCTAGAGCTCCACCAAGCCCTCTCCCCTCGGCAAACAGAAAAAACAGAGTAGTGTGCTCTGCTCTTACGCGAGGGGGTATATATAGGCACCTCATTGTTCCCGGTTGGTGGCATGAACCGGGACTAAAGGGCAGCCTTTGGTACCGGTTCAAGCCACCAACCGGGACCAATGGTGGTGGGCGAGAGGATGAAAACCGCGAGATGGACATAGGTGCTAAGGGCACAAGTTCATGGCTTTCAGTATGTGGTATGTGATTTCCAGGGGAATAGTAGAACTCAAGCAGCCGTAGTTCTGTGAATTCAGGGGATTTCAGCCAAGCGTCCACCATGCAGGGCATGGTATGCTTGCTCAGGTAGCATGACAGGATGCAGAGGCTTTGAACGGAGCCCTGGTGGGAGGAGATGATGGCTCTGGGGATTTCAAAATCATGGAAGAGACATAGCTGACGATAGTCGAGATTAAGGGGCACGGCGCGCCATAGAGGGTGCCACCGAATTGAGAGGACTTGGGTGCGGAAGCAATCCTTGGTGGGGAGAAGCGAGATGATCTCCCCAAGGACGGCGTCCGGGAGATCGCTGATGCGGTCCACCCGAGATTCTACGGGTTCCTGGGATCCGGTGGGGGCGGGGTCACCGCTTCTCCCCGCGCTGCCGGGTGCGGGATCTACAACAGGCGTCGCCACTGGCGGGAGCCTCATCTTCTTGGCGTTGGGGTCAGCCGACTCCATTTTCCTCGAGGGCGTCGCGTCGCGCTCACGGATTTGAGCAAAGTAATGAATGACGAGCCTAGTTGTAGTGCGAGCGAAGAAGAAGGGGAGCTGGGGTTTTTTTGTAGGAGCGAGGAATAAGGGGAACTAGGGTTTTCTGTAGGAGTGAGGTGAGGAATTTGGGGCTACGAGTGGAGCGAGCTGACGTGAGGTGGGTGGGAGTGAGGAGGAAGAAGAGCACTCGGGTTTTTTTTTGGGGGGGGTGTGCTGGGTGTGGGTAGCGCCTCTCATTCAGTAAATATATGGGCTTTTGAATTGATTTTACTATTTACTAGTGTGGATGGGCTGTTTTGTCTTAGGCCTAGAGAAACAATTACTACTAGTACAATGGAGACACTCTACAGCTACCCAGAAAAACAATTACTACTAGTACAGTGGAGACACTCTACCGCTTCTGGCTCCTCCTAGGTCATTGAAACGTCTCCCTCGACTGAATGCCATTATACTTTTGTTCACCGACATGCGGGCCATGCAGCGCGCGGGCCCAAATGCCATCCACCAAATTAGAAGGCAGTATGCAGGCGGAGAGTCACCCCGGTCATAGCGCGGCAGTAACGAGCCGTCGTATCACAAAACCCCACCTTCCTGCAGTCTAAGTTTGACGGACGAAGCAACCATCATTTCACTCTTCGCTGAATCCCCTTCTCCCTCACCGTCTTCAAGAAAGGCAACGCTCGCATCTGCCACTATTCTTCTCTCCGAACGAAGGGAAGGTAAGCGGATCCGTGATGTTGGTATATTTTCGTTCAGAGAAAAAAAGAACTTTTGCAAAGCAGTAGCCGATCCTCACTCTCTTTTTTGTTTCATTGTCATTACGATTGTGTTTTCCTTTCAGTGGTCTCCTCGTATTCGTCAGTTTCATGATGGACCAAGGAGAACCAGGCAAAGATCTGCCGATATTGGAGCAGACGCGGGAGGCTGATCCCCATGAGACAGAGAGCTCCAAGAAGATGGAGGCAACCACCGAGGC
>NC_057797.1:12703211-12723628 GCF_018294505.1 Triticum aestivum
CCCCGCTGAGCTACCCAAGGTGATTTCCTTCTTTGCCGATCTCGATTGTGGTTTTTCATCTAAGTATGTGGTGATTTTTTTAGAAAAGGAAGTATGTGGTGATTAATAATGCAAAAATTTATTAGCTTCGATGCCATGCTATACATAGTGGTTTAAATAACTTGTGTTTCTTATACTGAAAAGTAATTCAGAATTTGTTTCTGTTTCAATTAGAGCCCTGATGCAGACAAGGATTGTGTGGTTGTACATGTCACTCGCTATGAGGCAGACGACCTGAATATACGCACTGTTGAAGCCATTTGCGGTTATACCAATGAAGAGTTGTATTCCTGCCTCACTGTTGTCAGGCGTGTTGTCCAGGGTGTACTGAAGCACAAGAAGTTCAAAGCTACTCCTTCGTTTGTGAGGCATACTGTTCTTGTCAAGCTTACGCAGGAAGATGACGTGGCATGCCTCCACAAACAAGTTTATCAGTGGCAAGGCCACAAGGTTGTCTTCATGAAGGTTCACAGGATTGAGCTGCTGCGGGATGTCCTCGATGATGTTCATGGCAAAGTCCGTGTTGTGTCCAGCCCAAATTAGATCGAGGCATGAAATAGTTGCCCCAGCTAGTGTTTAATAGTAGTTTGGATTGTGTCTAATTATCCGGACCTTGCCTGTTATCGACCCCTCTGGGGCTAGTACTCTGTTTGAATCCGTCTATGGGAACTGCTGCTACTTTTGTGTGCTCGTGAATCATGTGAGAACCATCGTAATTGTTGCCGAAACAGATACGTCCTCACTAGTTTTTTCATGAATATGGCATGGTAAGACATAAGTTGTCACGGTTTACCATACGAGCAGTGTGTGTTTTGATGAAATAGAGCACTTGTTCGAGAACCGTGCCCTGACATATACATAAGTACTTGTAAACACTATTGGTGCTACCCCACTTGTAAGCAGTTGTGCAAAACACGGCACATTGGCTCGGCTCGCTTCAACACTAGGCTATCGACCAACTAACAATCAACAATCTGTTGTCTGACATATAAGCAACTATGTATCTTGTTACAGTGGTTCATCCAGTTAATTGAGGCCACAATGTAATAAATTCCAAACGTTCACACGCTAGTCCAGCGCTCATGTGGAACACTCACATTAAACTCGTCTTCATAAAAAACTTGAAAAGCATAAGTTAAGCAATTTTATACATCTCAATGATTCATAGAACATAACAAACATATACTAGTTCACAGCAAAAGACAAAGTTGTGAGAAGGTTTACAAATCAGGAAAAAAAGCAAGGCTTCTCTGAGCAAAGGGCCTCCCGACAGGCTTAAATTTCCTGGAGTTCACTCTGGTTTTTTCTTGTTGCCACCATCCAGGGTTAGGTTCTCTCATTCCAGAATAACCAATTATAATTGTGGTCTCAGCTGGAATGCTGAACTGAACCATGCAGTGTACTGACCAGCTGAAATGCTTGTGCATTCCACTAAATTTAAGCACCGCTATTTGCAGAAATAAGCAGACCACAATGCCTCTTGTCCGCGCACCTGTCCAAAAAACCGCCGTGCAGCCGTGCCAACTAGTCCTCGGTCCATTGATGAACTGGTAGAAAGTGCATTCCAGACTAGGATGCAGTTGTTTTCGCTCGACCCTGCACTACAATCAGGAAGTAAAACGTACGAATCAGCTTCTTTTAGATTGCGTTGGTCATTCTACCTTAGTTACTACCAATGTAGGGATACCTTGAAGTCGGGAGGTTAGACGACGACAACGAGGGATAGCCATCTCATTTTGCGCAGTTGTACTAAAACTGAGGTGTGTGCTTTTGATTGCGCGGATAGAAATGATACGGAGACAGACATCCCGAAACGATATGGAGACAGACATCCCAGTTTGTGTAAATACGAAATACGATTATTTAAACAATGACAGATATTACTACTTTCCCCTGTTTCCTCTTAGAACCAAGTCCTAGATTCATGCTACAGCTTTCCCACTTTCTTCCCTGTTTGAACCAACGCTTTGAGTCGACTGTATGAACTAGCTTTACTTCTAATAATAGTAGAAGTCTAGGTAGCTTTGGAATAGCGGACGGAAGTAGAAAAGGATCCACACAAAGGGAGCTGGGGCAGTAGAGCAAGGCAGGTTTCGAAGGAATATATACCTGAGGGTCGTCGGCATGTGGCAAAGATGGCGTCGGGGGGCCGCATCTTGGCCACAATACCGCAGGGAGGAAGAAGGGGTCGGAGGCCCTCCCGAGCCGGCGCTCTCTCGAAAAGAATGGCATGGCCGCCGATCAGGGCGCGCGGGCAGCCGTTGGTCTCCTCCCTCGCCGCTGACGATAGCGTGAACGATGCACCTACACCCCTGCCCCGGTCGAGGTTGTCCGGCCAGATTTGTGACCAGCCGTGAGCTGAGAGAGAGTGTGGCCACCTATGTGTTGCTTAGATCTGGAGAGCATGAGAGAGTGAACGAGAGGAACCCTAGTAAAGCAAGCGCTAAGGCTCCTGCTTTTATATATAGTGGAGTGATTTTGTTGTACCAGCTTCAAAAAAATGCGCTCCTACGTGTACCCGCGAGTGGGAGTGAGAGAACTAGTGCGTGCGTGCACCACTTCTCTTCTTGAGAGTACAATATACTATGCCCAAAGAACGTTCGCCGCAAGAGTAATAGTATAAGTGTGTGACGTGTGAGCTAAAATAAAATGTGTGTGTCGTCTTTTGTTTTTTAGAAGTTCTGAGGGTAGGGTGTGAAGAGCACATATGTGCGTGACGTCTACCTGCAGATAGACGGTGGGTGCGACGTGCGAGTCTGTGAGAGGACTCGGGAGAGTCATGACTCGTGAGGGTGCGTGTGCGTGAGAGAGAGGGGGGCACGTATCAATGCAATGCATGTGTCCGTAAATCATTATCCGACAAATGTTCGCCACAAGCCTTTTCCTGACGAACGCCGTAAGAACCGTTAGATCGGCATCCGACGGTGTCAGTTTTGCCATGTCATTTAATAGAACATCCACTCCTCCTACACACAAATCTTCCACGTGAGTGTTAGCAACTTCCGTATGCTCTCTCCGTTCCGAAATACAGTGCATATAGCTTTATTGAAAATTCGAACCTCGCAAACTTTTACTGAGTTTTCGTGTACCAAATTGCACATGTAGAATACCATGTATATATCATTTCATCCACCTTCGAGAGGTAACTATAAAGATGGGTGAGGAGTCTACAAAGAAAGACCATCGTATCACCCGCAGCAATTTCAAGCATCCTTTAGTGTCGAGGAATATCATAGGAACTCTATATGATATGATTTTTATAGGATTTTTTCCTTTAGAGCCAACTGATTCATAGGAATAGATTCATATACTCCACATTTCAAAGGAAATAAACATGATATCATTTCTATAGCTTTAGAGAAACTTGGTTCATATGAATGGATTCCTATACTCCCTTAATTTCAAAGGAAAATAAACATTAGCGTATATTCAATAGAAAAGTTCCGATGATATGAACCAAATTACATCTCTTTTCTAATCCCTCCTCATAGGAATTGAGATACATGTCATCTCTAGATTCAATAGAAAAGTTCCTATGATGTGAACCAAATGACATCTCTTTTTCCAATCCCTACTCATAGGAATTGAGATGCTCCATGTCATCTCTTTCCCTACAACTTCCATGTATACATCTTCTATTCGTAAATAGATAGTACAACCCACTAGTAGCTTTTTTCCAAAACATGCAACTATGGCACAAGAACTATATAGTGTGCCAATAACTTTGAAAGATGCTCGCTAGATGAAGCTAACCCAACAGTGCAGAGATAGGCAAATCCGAGCATTACTGGCCGTTGGAAATCATCAACATTCCACCAGATCTGCGACATGTACAATTTAGAAGACTCCATGGTTGAACTTAAGCATAATGCAGTGTTCTCCCCTTCTCCCGATGAAGTGTGAGTAGTTTACCTTAGACCTTCGGGTCCATAGTTAGTGGCTAGATGGCTTCTTCTCTCTTTTTGGATCTCAATACAATGTTCTCCCCCCTCTCTCGTGGAGATCTATTCGATGTAATCTTCTTTTTGCGGTGTGTTTGTTGACATCGATGAATTGTGGGTTTATGATCCAACTTATCTATGAATAATATTTGAATCTTCTCTGAATTATTTTATGTATGATTGAGTTATCTTTGCAAGTCTCTTTGAATTATCCGTTTGGTTTGGCCAACTAGATTGGTAGTTCTTGCAATGGGAAAAGTGCATGGCTTTGGATTCAATCTTGCGGTGTCCTTACTCAGTGACAGAAAGAGTTGCAAGGCACGTATTGTATTGTTGCCATCGAGGATAACAAGATGGGGTATTTATCATATCAATCTCCATCACTTCAATCTTGCTTTGCTTTTTACTGTTCACTTTGCATCTCTATATCAAAAGTACCAAAAATATTATCTATCATCTCTATCAGATCTCACTCTCGTAAGTGACCGTGAAGGGATTGACAACCCCTAATCACGTTGGTTGCGTTGAGCTATTGTTTTTGTGTAGGTACGAGGGACTTGAGCGTGGCCTCCTACTGGATTGATACCTTGGTTCTCAAAAACTAAGGGAAATACTTACGCTACTCTGCTGCATCATCCTTTCCTCTTCGGGGAAATCCAACGCAAGCTCACGAGGTAGAACTATAGTGTGTATTTATTCATAATTTGGTTTCGAAATCTCATGCGTTCAATACATTTGTACCTTACTAGTTTTGAGTAGAGTAGTAAATTTCATGCGGACCCGGGTATATCAAAATGCAGGGCCCATGCATCATTGCCTTTCGATCGAACCTACGTTCACAATTTTTTGTACGTACTATATCTCCACTGGTCCCCGAACCCAAAATGTTGCCTCGTTCCTGTAAAACCAAGCAGCCCACACATATTTAAGGTGTCGACTCGAACCCGTTTACTACGACGTGGCCCTGCACGCCGTAGTACTCCTACAAACCCTACCGCCGCACTCATCATCGGTTTTCTTCAAGAGGACGAGGGATAAGCCGATTTGTAGTGGAGGCGCTTTCAAAAAAAAAGATCAGTAGTGGAGACCCCTACCCTAGGGTGCCCTAGGTAGCTGCCGCACACATCATTGTTTTCTCTTTTCTTTATGCTCTTGCTCCCTAGAGTGAAATGATGGTTGCTTCGTCCGTCCAGCTTAATGCGGGAAAGGTGGGGCTTTGTGATTTGACCCCTCATCGCTCATTTTCTACTACTGCGGCGCTATGACCAGGGTGCCTCCAATTCCAACCGCTGCTCCGAACTGTAATTTGGTGCATCACCCATGGAACAAGACGGTGGATGAGCCACATGTCAGCCAAAGGGGTCCTGTTAAGTGTGTCGCCATTTCGTGTGCGGACTGACCTTGCTTGAGTTGCTACGCCAACACGACAGGAGCATCCTACCACTTGGTTTTGCTCCTTGGTGAATCCCGACTATATTGATCTAAAAAGATACGTGCTGAACTACCCTCTCCGTCTCAGTTTTTTTATTTTTAGGCGTCTCGGTTTATAGGGCCTCCACATAGTTCTAGGTCATCTATTTGACTAACTAAATATGAGTTACTATGTAACAAAAAGTATATCATTGGATTCTTAAGCGGATGTAGTTGTATTTAAAAGTCGAGGGCGAGGCTTTTCCTGCACGGTAGGCGGGGCAGTTCCTCCTAGTCGGTTCGACAGAGACGCGAGAAGACGAGGGAGTAGGCTGCTGCAAACGTAGGGCTGTGTGATTTGACAGCGAGTTACTGCTGAAACGGTGGGGCCTCATGATTTGACTTGCCATTATCATTTTAACTGCGGCGCTACGACCGGCGTGAGTCTTCTGATTGCTGACCACCTCCATACAGGTACCATGTAGTAGAGGCCACTTCTCCACTTTTTCCTTGCCTCTCTTTCCTCCACATATGCAAAAATGCCATGTAAAGCGCACAATTGTACTTACTTTTACTTGCTCCTACAGGTGCTTAAGCTTGCCACATAGGCATAAAGTCTGATGTGGCAAGTTAATCAAGAAGAGAGAGACTAGTTTGGTGACCCAAGGAAGAAACGGTGCTAAGCGCGTGTACCTAGGTGAAAAGACAATTTTGAGTCTAGAGCTAATTAAATGAAGCAAACTTAGCAACACCATTTCATTGGAAGAGGTCACTCCTTGGCAAATGAGAAAAAATACTAGTACTCCGTGTGTCCCATAATATAAGAACATTTTTGGCACTACACTAGTGTCAAAAATGTTCTTATATTATGGGACGGAGGGAGTACGAAGAAAGAGATAGAGAGGAGTAAAAAATACACTTATAGCCAACCTTGTTGTAGTATGAGTGACTAAGTGATGACTATGTATGACATGCCAACATCAGATAGCCTAACGCACCGTGTTAAATCTCCACGTGCGCGACTGCGCGAGCGGCGCGACGTTCGTGGTAGGCGCGACCATGATACGGGCTGCTGGCGGCCCTTGGATATGATATCAAACGGTCGCATGCTAAGTTGCTGAAAATGTGCAGAATAACCCTCCAGGATAGGATATTCACCCATAGTTCTAGAATCACACCATGCAACCATTCGATCTCAGATCCAAGGGCTCTCGGAAGCCCGTATCGTGGGAGAATGGAAAGCCACTACCCTGCCGTTCGCACGCTGGCAGTTCGCTCCTACTCGTCCCCGCACGTCCTAAAATACTAATGTACAAAAGTATACATTTTTTAAAAGGCTAGAGTACTGTTCATCACATATATAGCCAGTTAAATTCTCAACCTAGAACGACGTGCATGCCATGTAGTAAACCGATATGGAGGAAGTATAGTAAAAATGAGGTGATTTTACCGAGCGATCGGCGGGGGAGCATGGCCTGTCATGCGGTCCCACGTGTCATGATGTACCAACGCGATGCGCGTGTCCCTCTTGAGGCAGAAGCAATACTACGTGGTTTGAGATGATGGCGAACCGAAGTGTGAAATAATGGTTGCTTCGTCCGTCTGGGAAGGTGCGGCATTGTGATTTGACGTCTCATTGCTCATTACTACTACTGGGCCGGTACAAGTGGGGTGCGTCCCCCCTGCTGTTCTGCACTGTTATTTGGTGCTTGACACATCGACCCGGTTGCTATATATCCCACATGTCGGCGACAGGAAGTACAAAATTCATGAAAGGGAGCATCGACGGAGGAGAATACTACAGAATTCATGAAAGGGAGTGACTTAGTTTTGGAAAAATCTGTTTTTACGGAGTACGTACCCACTAGGGTTTATATGGATCATCTAAAAAACATTCATTTTTTCCGTTTGATAAGTCTCAATTCTACTATACTAGTAGTAGTACCATTACATGTTGGATTTCGAGGTGCGTTAGATCACCTGACGCAAGCAGTGTCAAGAGGAAACTAACCAATGCATGTACAAGTTCATGGAAATTTAGTGGTCATTCATGCATTCGTTCTAATTAATGCCTCGGTAAACATAACTTCTTGAGAAAAACGAGCGTACTAATTAGTTGTGCAAACTACGAAATTAATTCGACCACTCACCGTCTACCTTGGTTGGAGAGATTTTGAAATTGAGCCATAAACTGGAAAGGAGGGAGTAGTAACTTTTGTCTCGATTACTATTTTTGGCCTTGTATAGATGCAAAATGTATTTTTTTATAGTGGCCTTGTATAAGTAAATGGAAGGAGTACTAGCCAAAGTACGTAGTAGGGACGAGGAGTAAACGGAGGGAGTAGTAAAATTTTCTCCTCGTGCTGTGAGCCACCGCGCGCGTGGGCGAGGGAGCGGGCGTAAAGGCGTACAGTACTACTACTACTACTACTACTACTACTACTACTACTACTACTACTACTACTACTACTACTACTACTACTACTACTACTACTACTCGTAAGCAAGCTTCACCTCATCCTGTGAGCCACCGCGCCCGTGGGCGGGGGAGACGACGTACTAAGCAAGCTTCTCCTTGTTCTGTGAGTTGACAGGACACATCGAAAGTACTCCAGTGTATAGAGCCTTGCCTCTAAGGTAGGCCCCACATGGTTTGCCTCTTTTTTTAATTTAACATAACGCGTCAAGTCGCAATTTGTTTGTTCACCCGTGGTAGACGATCCTTCCTCCACCAAGTGGACAACCAGTACACGTGCCAAATTACCACGTGGGCTGCCTTTTTCGTACAGAAATGAGCTCCACCGTGTACCCGCGCGGGTGTGGTTGGGAAAGAGACGGGAGTACGTGCGCCGTGCGCGCACCTCTTCTCTTCGTGCACGTCCCCCACCTACGTGGGTGTGTGAGAGAGAGATACAAACCTAGACATAATGCGCCGTCCATCCCCATGCCTCTGCCCAGTCCGACCACCAGTCACCACCACGCCCCACTCCTCCTCACCTTATCTCTCATCTTTCTTCCTCCATTTTTATATACAAGGGGCCACTATCAAAATTACAATTTGCAGATATACAAGTCCACTAACACTAATCGATGCAATATTAATGGTGTTTGCCTCGTGGTACTAGCAAAGGAGGACATTAATTATCCCTTGCATGCATGCGGGAGTTTGTAAAAAATGCATCTCGATGTTCCGTGCAATGCACGGGCATCTTGCTAGTCCATGAAAACAACACATGGCAAAATTCCACGGCGAACGAGGGATTTGAATCTGTTGGGAGGGGCTGTTTGGATCTTGCCCGGGGTAGCCAAAATATTGGCGACCCTTTTGTCCACCGGTGCCTTTGCCACCGATGAACGAGGAATGGCTCGGGTGCTCATGCTGCCATGCATCCTCCAGCGCGCACGTTGGAGACGAGCTCACACGAGCTGTGTTTTTTTGACCCACAACGGCGCCCGAGCCGCCCGCAGACCGACCGGTGACCTGCAAATTACGCCATCCAACCGTAGCCGCACACATTATGACAACAACTCAACCAACCGAAATTCACGCAAACACGTAGACAAACTGATATTTCATATAAACAATGACGGAAATCATATAAAATACCGGATTTTCATACAAACATGACAGATTTCATTACATTCAAATGAACTATGCAGTGCTAGTTCTGGACAGCACAGGTATATAATACCTGGCCTAAATGGTCGCTCGCCGATCGATTTGTGTTCCTCATGTCCGGCAGCACGATCACCGGACTGCCGAGAGCCCCGGAGGTATATGCTTCAGCGCAAAGGACGGCTCGCTTCCCCACTGCCCAACTGATATCATTGGCTGGTGCCGAAGATGATGGTGGCCGGCACCGGTTCGAGTTCATCACCGGCCACTACTTCGCCATGGCCGGCACCGGCTCAAGTTCATCCTAACATTCCCCTCTTTCGTGGAGCCCATGCGGGGTCGACGAAGGTCCTCGCAACAAAAGGATCTGGCAAGACACCTGATGTGTACGCCGGCGTCGCCTCCGCGGTGGCCTTCATGGGACCCAAGCGACGGTGGCCTCCCGTGTTCTACTTCCCCTTGATGATGGCGGTGGACGCGGAGGTGCTGGCCATCGACTTGTCGCTCTCCGCGCACCCGGCTTCTGTCGTTGCTTGTATGGCAGGGCCGCCGGCATGGGAGTCTCGGCCACAGAAACGGGAGACGTGGTACGAGGCGGCGGCGTGGACGGCAGCAACGACGTCCTTGCGCCGCTCCTCGTCGAGCTGGCCTGGAGCGGCGAGTTGCTGAACCGCGCGCCGGCTTGGGGCGGCAACTGGCTCCGTCGGGTGAGGGGAGGGAGGTGGATCAGCGAGCTGCATAGCTCATATCCGGCGGGCTACCCAGCCGGCTTGGATGCGGAATAACTACTCTTTGTAAGCCATTGTAAGAGTGGACAAAATTGTGGAGAAGATAGGGGAGCGGCGGAGGTGTGCGATTCTTGGCCGGCGTTTGGCCTCGTTTAAATAGGAGATTAAATAGACGGCGGACGGGAGAAGCTCGGCCGGCGTTGCGTTTAACACCGGCCCGGTCATGAACGGACGTGTGTCCAGAGTGGGTGAGGGAGTCCTGGATTAGGGGATATCCGGACAGCCGGACTATAACCTTTGGCCGGACTGTTGGACTATGAAGATACAAGATTGAAGCCTGCGTCCCGTGTCCGGATGGGACTCTCCTTGGCGTGGAAGGCAAGCTTGGCAATAAGTATATGTAGATCTCCTTCCTTGTAACCGACTCTATGTAACCCTAGCCCCCTACGGTGTCTATATAAACCAGACGGTTTAGTCCGTAGAACAACAACAATCATACCATAGGCTAGCTTCTAGGGTTTAGCCTCTCTGGTCTCATGGTAGATCAACTCTTGTAATACTCATATCATCAAGATCAATCAAGCAGGAGTAGGGTTTTACCTCCATCGAGAGGGCCCAAACCTGGGTAAAAACATCGTGTCCCTTGTCTCCTGTTACCATCCGCCTAGACGCACAGTTCGGGACCCCCTACCCGAGATCCGCCGGTTTTGACACCGTCATTGGTGCTTTCATTGAGAGTTCCTCTATGTCGTCATCGTCAGGCTTGATGGCTCCTTCGATCATCGATAGCGATGCGGTCCAGGGTGAGACTTTTCTCCCCGGACAGATCTACGTATTCAGCGGCTCCGTACTGCGGGCCAACTCGCTTGGCCATCTAGAGCAGATCGAGAGTTACGCCCCTGGCCACCAGGTCAGGTTTGGAAGTTTAAACTATATGGCCGACATCTGCGGAGACTTGATCTTCAACGGGTTCGAGCCCCTGCCGAGTGCGCCTTACTATCACGATGAGCAAGATTTAGCTCTGCCATCGGACAGTGTTCGGGAGATCGCACCCGCAACCGCTTCGACCTTCAATTCAGAGCCAATTGGGCCATCCGTGGACGGGGGGCTAGACCCCGCACCGGAGGCCGCAGTCTTAGCGGCGATCGATCTAAATACCAACCTTACCCTTCATAAGGGCCGTGAATCCAAGCTGCCGGATTCTTCTCCGGCCACGGACTCCGAACTGCCTGCGCCCGTGCCAATCGAATCCGACTAGGCGCCGATCATGGATATCAACTCCGCAAATATCTTTCAGCACTCGCCCTTTGGCGACATACTGAACTCGCTAAAGTCTCTCTCCTTGTCAGGAGAGTCCTGGCTGGACTATGTCCGGCAGGATTGGGATGCGGATGACGAAGAAATTCGCCGCCCACCCACAACCCACTTAGTAGCCACTATCGATGATTTGACCGACATGCTCGACTTTGACTCCGAAGACATTGACGGTATGGATGACGATGCAGGAGACGAACAGGAATCACTGCCCACAGGGCACTAGACAGCCACCTCATCCCATGATGTATACATGGTGGACACACCCAAAGAAAACGACGACGAGGAGTGGAAGGACGCAGCGAAGGATCGTTCCCTCGAAAAGCAGACCCAGCGATAGAGCAGGGTGAGCCAGCGGACGACAAACACGGCATTGAACAACCGTCTGGCGATGGCAACATGGAGAATCAAACCGAACAACCCATCTCCAACGAAGATAACAGTCCGGACGACATCACGCTAGATAAACTCCCGGAGCAGAAGAACCTCCGTAAAAGGCTTGTCGCCACTGCGTGGAGCCTGAAAAGTAGAAGCGAAAGCTCAAGGCCGTGGAAGATACACTCAGAATCAGATGGAGCAAAGTACTCAACACCGCAAACAAGTATGGCGGCAGTCGCCACACAAAGAGCTACCCGAAGTGAAAGCTGCTACCCGAATTCGATGAGGAGGCCCTAGAGCCCCAGCAATCAAAAAACAAAACAGCCATCCGGTCGGATAGACGACCTCATGGCCAACATAGAGCGGCCAACGACGCCGCACACAAGCCAGTACGCGATCCACATGAGGACTCGCATCAAAAGGACGGCCCAACCAGATCTATCTACGGGCCAAGAAAGCGCGCTCCAGCACGCAATGCAACACAACAAAAATCCGAACACCACGGTACACCCAAATACAGGGCTGCCGCACACCCCCTATGTTTCACCGATGAGGTGCTGGACCACGAATTTCCAGAGGAATTTAAACCCGTAAACATAGAGGCGTATGACAGAACTACAGACCCTGGGGTCTGGATTGAGGACTACATCCTCCATATCCATATGGCTCGAGGAGATGACCTCCACGCCATCAAGTACTTACCCCTCAAGCTCAAAGGGCCAGCCAGGTACTGTCTTAAAAGCCTCCCCAAAAACACCATTGGAAGTTGGGAAGAGCTCGAGGACGCTTTTCGGGCAAATTTTCAAGGGACCTATGTCCAACCACCGGATGCAGACGATTTAAGTCACATAACTCAACAGCCCGGAGAGTCAGCCTGAAAGCTTTGGAACATATTTCTTACTAAAAAGAACCAAATAGTCGACTGTCCGGACGCCGAAGCCTTAGCAGCTTTCAAACACAGCGTTCGAGACGAATGGCTCGCCAGACACCTCAGCCAAGAAAAGCCGAGAACAATGGCTGCATTAACAAGCCTCATGACCCGCTTTTGCGCGGGCGAGGACAGCTGGTTAGCTCGATGCAGCACCGGTGACCCAAGTACATTGTCGGTGGGAAATGACACCTATGGGATAACAAGAATCCCTACTACGGTTGCGAGGCGCGGGGGTCGTGAGAAGAGCGGATCAAACAGATAGCACACGGTTCGCTTATCCAGGTTCGGGCTGCGAGGACGCGTAAAACCCTACTCCTGCTTTGGTGGATTGTATATCTGCGTTCTTGAGCTAGCTATGGGGCGTGAGGAGCTCCAAAAAGCCGAATCCTCCTCCTGGTCGCCTCGGGCCTACTTTTATAGGAAAGGGGTTGCCACAGTGGCACACAGGAGGTGGAAAGGGTACAGTAATGCGAGGTTATCCCTCGCATTACATGACAAGGTGCATTTAATGCGCCTTGCTTAGGTGTCCTTGCTTTATCGGGGACGGGAGAGAGCCATGTCCTGTCCGTCGCCGCTCCCTCTTGCGTTGACACACGCCCTGGCCAGCGGTGCTTGTGGCGCCATGTAGGCAGGCAAGCAGCTGAGGTGGCGCAGTGGTGGGTCTCCACGAAGATCTGTACGCCGCCACGCAGGTGCCTGCCCAACTGGTTGGGTCGGCAGCTACATGCGAACGGCGGTGGAGGTGCGGCTGGTGCGGGCCTGATGGTGGCCCCACGGGCGTCCTTGGCAAGGGCCTTGCCGGGACCCCGGCAAGGGTCTTGCCATGGCGCTTGCTGTCATCCCCGGCAAGGCTCTTGCCGGGGGCCTTGTGGTCCTCCTTGGCTGGGATCCCGCCAAGGGTCATCACCTTCTTAAGTGGGCATCTGGTCTTAAATGTCTTCACAAAGATCTGCATGCCACCACGGGGATGTCTCCCGAATCCTTGCCCCATGGGGGCAGTGGACTCAAGGGTGACCTCGCTCCGTAGGTGTGGGGCGAGCTGCCACGGCAAGGATCTTGCCAGGCTAGCTAAAGCTGCCCTCGGCAACGATCTTGCCGGGGGGGGGTCTGCTCTGTCCCCTTTGCTCTTTGTGGTCTTGGTGTTGGCATCGTTCTCTCCTCTTCAGCTTCCGCCTTACCTTGGTTTACCTCCCTTGTCGTGCTCGGTGTGGCGGCGCCCGTGGCTCAGACTGCCCGTGCACAGTCATAGGGGTACAAAAAGTGTACCCCCCCTTTTTGTACACCGACATACATCCGAAGTTAGAGACGGAAATGGGAAGCCACGACGCAGCAAAAACAAGCGCCGAAATTAAGAAAACAGCCTGAAGAGCACGGCGGTAAACGCCGGATTCAAAAGCTCTCGGCCAAGTCAGCAAAAGCTGCCCTCCAAAGGCAACAGAGACAAACTGTCTAGCCTAAACAAGATTCTGGACAAACTATGTCAGATCCATGGCACCCCCGATAAACCTGCAAATCACACCCATAGAGAATGTTGGGTCTTCAAGAAGTCCGGCAAGCTCAACGCCGAACACAAGGGGCTGGATACACCAAGCGAAGACGAGAACGAGCCTCACAAGCAAAGCATTGGGGAACAGAAGAAATTCCCACCAGAAGTCAAAACAGTAAATGTGTTACACGTGATACATAAAAACAACGCGGCACTCATAGAGATACGTGCCCCAGGGCCTATCACTGCGGAGTTCCACCACTGGTCGTCCGAACCGATCACCTTCGACCATCGGGATTACTCTGCAAGTATCCGGCACGCAGGATGGGCTGCCCTGGTGTTAGACCCGATAATTGACGGATACCACTTTAAACGAGTCCTGATGGATGGCGGCAGTAGTGCCAACCTAATATATCAGGACACAGTCCGCAAAATGGGGATGGACCCAACAAAAATTAGCCATAGCAATACTTCCTTCAAAGGAGTAACGCCAGGCCCAGAAGCCCATTGCACGGGCTCCCTCCTACTAGAGGTTATATTCGGCTTCCCCGATAATTTCTGTAGCGAAAAGCTAACCTTCCACATCGCTCCGTTTCAAAGTAGTTATCAAGCACTACTGGGACGCGAAGCTTTCGCTCGCTTTAACGCAATACCGCATTACGCGTCTCTCATGCTCAAGATGCCCGGTCCACGTGGCATCATTACAGTAAAGGGAAATATTGAGCACTCCTTGCGCACGGAAGACCGTGCGGCTGCCTTGGCAGCTGCACACTAGACGGCCTCACCGACTAGAGCATCCTATAGGTCGTTAAGACCATGGACACGGCTAGACGAGTCCAGCAAGGAAATTTAATTGACAAAGGTTTGATGGCTATACCCCTATAAATACAAGGGGCTCCACGCGTGTAAACAAGGGACAATAAGGCTCAACTTTACCCATCTTGAATTATATTTGGTTTATTTAGTATAACATACATTTTGCACGACAACTTTGCAACTAAGTTCCTCTCTTTTACAGATGACCATCATGCTACACCCGTCCAGGATACGGCACAACGGAGACACAGGTGCAGACGTGCAGCAGGGACCCGTTCCAAGGATTCTCTTCAGATTAAGACCCTGCGTCAACCTTTTTTACTGTCTCTTGTTGATACACATCCCCCGGATTCTTAGTAAAACTGAGACGGATGCTGACGTATTGGCATGTGGCCACGTCAGATTATTGCACGTTCCTGGACACCAGGGGCTTATTACCAAGGGCGACGTTTCGCCCGGTTTATATCATAAAGACCGAATACCTTAGGGAGTACGGCGTTGCGAGTTTGGCCTTATATGCATCAGCTCCGAATCATGTCTTTGGTCAAATGTTGGGTTTGCCCAGCTCCTCTGTTTTGCTGCCTTACGTTCCACTCTATCGGCTAAGGCGGCACCAGGAGAACTACTGCAATTGTGCCCTAGTTCAGCCAGGCGAGCACCTCAGTAGAGAAAGCCGAAAACTGACTGTCATGATATAGCGCGAGACTAGTCAACCACTCGATGACCTAACGGAATCTTCCGGATTCCTCCGCCTTAACGAAGGGCCGTTTCCCGGCCAGGAATGTACCCGCCCCGAATTTAGATGAGCGCGGAGCCACCAGGGGCTATATAGTAGCCCCACTCTCAAACTCCTATGGCTAAGTGAAAGTGATAAAGCATTATAGTCCGATTGCCTAGTTCGCTGTGCTATCACCTCCTTAATGGACCAAGACGTTGGATCAAGTGTGAAAATGCGTCTTCTGCGAACACCCCCGCATTATATGCGTGGGGGCTGAAGCCGACGACTGCCATCTTTCAGGTTATATACATATATACATAAACGGCCGCATAGGAGGTATTATAATTCTTGCAGGCGCAAGTATAAAATAGCCTTTACATTTCAGAAAAACATTGTTTTCAATGGGAATACATGTCATTAGAACATAATATCCTTCGAGCACTGTGCCTCTATTGAACGAGCGCCCTCAAGAACTTCTCGGAAGTAGTGCTCGGCAGGTACTTGGCTTTGGTCCGAATCTTGGGCTGCAATGGTAGTGGCCTCCATCTCTGCCCAGTATGTCTTGACACGGGCAAGGGCCATCCGTGCACCCTCTACGCACGCCGACCCCTTCATCGCGTTGAGATGCGGCACGGCGCTAATGAACTGCTGCACCAAACTAAAATAACTATTCGGCTTTGGCCTTTCCGGCTACAGATGATCCACTATAGACTTCATGGCAAGTCCGGACAACCTATTCAGCTCGGCCCATTCGGCCAATCGATCAGTCAATGGAAGCGGACGCTCTGGATCATTAAACTGTAACCAAAATAGCTTCTCCACTTCACGATCTTTTTGATCTCAGAAGTGCTCGGCCGCATCGGCAGCACTCGCTACCAAGTCAAGGTATGCATCCGCCGAAGTCCATAGCTGGTCTAAAGAGGCGTACTTAGGATCGCCGAACTTCATCCACAGCATAAAGGGCTTCCCAGCCACGATATCTCCGGCTTGACGCAGCTCCTCCTTCATCTCTCTCATGGCAGAGTGGGTGTCTTTGGCCGTCACCACGGCCTTCTCTAGGTCTTCCCTCTTCGCTTGATCTTCCTTTTCAAGAAGCTTGTAACGGTCAGCGGCATTCTTCAATTCCACAGCCATCCTGGCTATTTCCCCCTTGCTTTGGCAGTGAGCAGCCTGTTCGGCTTTTAGCTCCTCGACCGCCTTTCAGGCAGCCGCATCGCTTTTTCTGGCTTGTTCTTTGACTCGGGCAAGGTCTGCCCACAGGTTCTCCACGGCTGCAGCTCCATCTGCATTAACACACATGTTATAGATACTGGCATAATGCTCCTCTTACCATGTGCCTCCGGAGATATCACATACCTTGTGCCTCGTCAAGCCGCTTGTTGACAAGTACGATGTCAGCATCTGCCACGTCAAGCTACCGCTTTAAATTGGCAAATTCATCAGTCCGGCTGGCCACCGGACACTTCGCCACCTACATATCAAGGCGGCAAAATTATACCTGGGACTATGATCCTCTGCGCGACGTCGTCTTCGACAGCACCCAGAGTCTCAGGGGCTACTATCTACACAGGGCGCATCTTAAAATATGCGGTACTGTCAAAAAGGTACATCATTTCACGTACCTCAAAACCCGACAGTAGACTCATGACAGCTTCATGCAACCCGCTTTCCACAGACGAAATCCTTTCAATTACCGTACCCATCAACATACGGTGCTCTTCTAAGATAGCCGCTCGCTCTAGTAGTCCCCTCAGTACCTCCGACCGTGCACCAGACGATGCCGGACTCTTTTGATTGCTTTCTTCAAAAGCCGGATCCTGAGGGCTTCGGGCAGCCATATGACTACCTTCTGGCCTTTCCGGATCAGGAGAAACCCTCCGCGACGACACTTCGGGGTCACCCGCCTCTTGAGGCGGTATGGCAGGGGGAGGCGTTACGCTCTCCATCATCTCTGGAAGAAGATCCCCCGAAGAAGAGCCCTGCTGAGAAGGGCTAAGATCCGAACTGCAAGATAAATGCTTCGGTTATTTTCCTCAGGAATAAAGCAAAGATTTTCTCATTATTAAGTAGCCCTTTTACTTACAGCTCGGTGGAGGGCTGATCCCCTTGAGGGCGTAGTGCGGCCGGGGTATCGCCCGGTACGGGACCCTCTGGCGAAGATTTCTTCCCCCGTTTTGAGACCATTGTCTCCGGGTCCTCAGAAGCGCTCCTCTTCTTTCCCTGGGGAGAGGAAGTTTCGATTCCTCCCTTCCGGCTAACCTCCACCGCGGAAGCGGTAGCTTCCTTGTTACCCCCTTTATCTTCTCCCAAAGGCGCTTGATAAGGCGCGATTTCTAGCATCCTGGTTAACATAGGGTCTGGCGAGGTCTCAGGGAGGGGGGTCGGACACCTAATCAACTTTTCCTTCGCTATCCACTCCTGGATGAAGAGCGGATTTTTTAAGAGCAATGTTGCGATAAATAAACGGATGGTGTGTTCGGATGCGGGGCTACATACTTGGGTATCCGGACGATTGCAGCTCAGACCTGCATCCTCAGTGGAGTCCGGACACATTATTTGTGGTCCGAAGAACAATTTGTACATCTCCACGGGCGTCATGCCGAGGAAATGTTGAAGAGCTCGTGGTCCCTCCGGATTGAACTCCCACAGGCAGAGGGGACGATGTTTGCAGGGAAGGACTCGGCGAATTAACATGACTTGCGTCACCACGACCAGACTGACATCTCTCTCTAGGAGATCTCGGATGCGGCTCTGCAATATGGGCACATCCTTCACTGGCCCCCAGTCTATCACCTTCTTGACGCATCATGTTCGTGGCGGGGGACCCGAGCGAAAGACAGGTGGAGCCACCCACTTGGTACCCCTGGGAGCTATGATATAAAACCACTCTTGTTGCCATAAGCTGGACTCCTCCTGGAAAGAGCCCTCGGGCCATGGGGCGTCAGCATTTCTGCTTATTACGGCGCCTCCGCACTCTGCGTGCCGCCCCTCGATCATCTTCGGTTCCACTTTAAAGGTCTTGCGCCACAGTCCGAAGTGAGGGGTAATACGGAGGAAGGCTTCGCACACAACGATGAACGATGAGATGTGGAGGATAGACTCCGGAGCTAAATCGTGGAAGTCCAGACCATAATAGAAAATGAGCCCCCTCACGAAGGGATCTGGCGCGAAGCCTAGCCCTTGGAGTAAGTGAGATACGAACACGACACTCTCACCGGGCTTGGGAGTGGGAATAACCTGCCCTTGAGCAGGCAGCCTATGCGGGATTTCGCCGGTCAGATACCTCGCCTCCCTTGGCTTTATTACGTCTTACATCATGACGGAGGAAGGCATCCACCGACCATGGAGGTTGGATCCGGACATAATCGGAGGTCCGAAGTGCCTGAATCTGAGCTTCGGGTGTTGGAAATCGAGGTGGGAGGCGGATTCGATTGAGGTCGAAGGAAAAGAACAGGCCTTGGTCTCTTTATAAAGAGATTGAATACCAAGAGTCCTCCTCGTGACCGTTTGGGACTTACCTCCAATCGAGGGGTTGTACCAACGAGCGCGATTGGGTTACCCACGTCCGTGTTGATGAGAATCTCGTAATAAAAGGGACACGATCTTTGCTCTGACGAGACGTGCCAAGGAAATCGCCTCGCAAAACGCGCTGAGGTTGGTTATAAAAAACTATTTGAATAAAGGCTTGGTTGTGGTGTGATGTCACACTACGGGATACGTCAGCAGATTAGATTTGTGGAAATATTATTCTCTCTACGGTGGTATGTGGAACTTGTTTTGCAGAGTCGGATATGATCCTCGTGTTCAAAATCTTCTATGAAGTATTCGGAGGAGGAACCCGCCTTGCAATGCCGAAGACAATCTGCGCGTCGGACTCATCGTCATTGAAGCCTGGTTCAGGGGCTACTGAGGGAGTCCTGGATTAGGGGGTATCCGGACAGCCGGACTGTTGGACTATGAAGATACAAGATTGAAGACTTCGTCCCGTGTCCGGATGGGACTCTCCTTAGCATGGAAGGCAAGTTTGGCAATACGGATATGTAGATCTCCTTCCTTGTAACCGACTCTATGTAACCCTAGCCCCCTCCGGTGTCTATATAAACCGGAGGGTTTAGTCCGTAGAACAACAACAATCATACCATAGGCTAGCTTCTAGGGTTTAGCCTCTCTGGTCTCGTGGTAGATCAACTCTTGTAATACTCATATCATCAAGATCAATCAAGCAGGAGTAGGGTTTTACCTCCATTGAGAGGGCCCGAACCTGGGTAAAAGCATCGTGTCCCTTGTCTCCTGTTACCATCCGCCTAGACGCACAGTTCGGGACCCCCTACTCGAGATCCGCCGGTTTTGACACCGACATTGGGTTCCTCGGCTTCCACACGGGCGGGTCTCATGGAGGCGTTTGAATGCGGCACGGAGGCGTGTTCAGCCGGGCGTGCCGCGAGTGACGCCCTCGACTCTGACCTAGGACACCGCATCGTTCTTCCACTGATATGTGGGATCTTTGGGTGCATGGCCTGCATGTCAGTGACCCAACGCAGGCAGCACACAGCAGAGGAACCTTTGGTGGGCCAAGGCGGTCAGAAGCGGGCATTTCATAAACCGATGATTGTTCATTGAGTGTGACGTCATCTTTTTCATGTAGATAAGCCTACTATGTTGATAGCCCGTTCGATACGTTGTTCCTGAGTGCATGTGTACGTGTTGCATGCATGGGTGCGTACGTGCGTGTGTTCGTGAGTGCATGTGTACGTGTCAGTGTTGCACGCCAGCATGCGTGCGTGTGTACGTGTCAGTGTTGCATGCCTACATGTGTGCGTGTCTTGCGTGCGTGCATCTGTACGTGCGGGGTGAGGCTACACGTCAGTCGACTGACTTTTTCATCTCTGTCATTAGATTTTCCAGCCGTTGGATACAAAATCAAGGGCCTCCAGTTTATCATCAAACTCCACCCCCCCTGAGCCGCCAGCCACCACCGGCCGAACCGCCAGCCCCCGCCGCCCGCGGCTGGCCCGCCCTCCACAAAACCACTACCCAACG
>NC_057797.1:12723951-12745001 GCF_018294505.1 Triticum aestivum
CCCCACTGCCCAATGAACGCCCCCCAACCGCCGGTGACTGCCAACTAGAGGTCTCACGACTTCAAATACCCACTGACCACTAATTTATTACCATTTCTGTCCTTCATATACGCGCTGACGGGTGGGCCCTATGGTAATGTGCGCTGCTGAATGTGGACCATTTGACTGGTCAATTGATCGTGTTATCAATAAATTACGGAGTTGTATGGTGAGCCAGTGACCATATGATCACCCTAAAATTTACTCCTATTTTATTAACAAAGTACAGACTCAAAATACCATTTCTTTCTTTCATATACGGGCTGACAGGTGGGCCCCACGGTTACGCGTCCCGATGGTGCAACACTAGTTGCGCCGCATGGAACGTTTGACTGGTCAATTGATTGTGTCATCAACAAAATACGGAGTTGTACGGGTGAGCCAGTGACCGTATAATCATGATATGTATTTGTTTAACATGGTACAGACGCAAGGGCTCATATATACGCGCAAGCACTCACCGCTATAAGCGCACACACGCGAACCCTACCCCTATGAGCACCTTCGAGAGAGTGGGCCAGCATATATGATCTTGAGATTTTACGAAGTCACCATAGGTGCCTCGTAGTCGAGTGGAACGTCTCCTCCCACTGAACGTACATCGCCGGAAAATACTGAAATTAACACAAGATAAATGCGAGCACCGGGACTTTAACCTTGGTGGGCTCGAGAAACCACTGCCCTCTAACCATCCAACCACATGTTGGTTAGCACGACAAAATGTATGTGGTGACCGTGATGAGCTTATTCTGAAGTCTAGTGACCATATCGTGCTTCCGCTTCAAATACAATGACCGTAAGTGTCGTCAACAAAATACAGAGCATGCATCAAATGCAAAGTCCGTCAGTGTCATCAACAAAATATGGAGACGTATCGTGAGCTAGATACCGTTGTACTATTGTATATGCTTATTTTCTTGGTGGCCGATTGCGTGTGTGGTGTGGTGGGCACATCATTTCTAGTTGTGGTGGGTCAACATGAAGACTCATGGGTCGGTTCCATCCTGCGCCACATATAGGTTGGACCGAGACGTGTTATACGAAGACCCATGTGGAGGACTCGGCGTACAACACGAAGCTACCAGAGTCGCGGAGGACTCTATGCCCACTGGTGATAAGCCGACTATATATGATTTGTAACCCAAGGCCCTTAGTATGTTATACAAGCTTGGGGACTAGTTCATCGATAGTATACACACACGCACAATGCCTGGTATTCACGTGTACTTTGTACACACCCCTATCACTAATATACAGTACCAGGAGTAGGCTCTTTCTTCAACTGCAATTGAATTCTAGCATGTGCATGTGTTTATTTCATATTATCGATCCATAGAGTGAGAGCGGTTTGAAATACAGGCAATGGATGCTTTTGCAATTCATATATAAACATTAATTAGTGCACTCCATGTTGTTAGTGTGAAACACTTTATACATTTGTCACTTGCATGGATACATTCCAAATTGCTAGCTACGAAATAGAATACATGTCAAATTCAACATAAAGGGGGTTTCGAAGATTCGAATTCATAGGAAGTGCATTCATCTATTTGAACCCGAGATAATGGCATTTGTAAATCAGATGTAAAAGGGGGCATCAATCTTTGTTGTGAGTTTGAACATGCTATATATATTCATACGCATATCTAACTTTTTTTTGCAACCAGGGAGATTATATCTGGAACCATGCATGAACTGAGGTAAGTTGCATATTTTTTAATATATACTCGTGTACAATGTATATTCAAATGTACCCCCTCCATTCCAAAATAATCATAGCTTTAGGATTTTGAAGAGTACAGATTTGTGAAGTTTGACAAATCCTGAAAGTTCAATTCAAGAGAACCGAAAATGTTAATGCTTCTGCTCCCAAATATTGAACGAAGCGCCAAATAGGCCTCTGGTCACCCGAAACCGCGCGAGACTAATGTTTTTGTGGTAGGAAATTACTGTCCTGACTCTGGCCCGTGTAGCCTATCGGCCCGATGTCCAAAGGTCTAAACCGGGGTAGGTTTGTAACTTCACCAAGACGCGAGTCTCAACCGCCTCCGAGAAGCATTCATACGCCGTGGGCGCCTACCCATGCGCTCGGCCGAAATCTATCCCGCCCACATTTGGGACACCTAACATGACTGTCCTACCCCCAACCCGCAATATGTCTGAAATTTTAGATGGGGGCAAAGTTTGTAACTTTCCCCAAATTTCAAACAAGCGCATCTCAAACCGAAACATTGTTTCCCCTTAGTTCCCCGCCTCCCTCTGTTTCCCCATTCATACTCCGTGGGCGCGAAAACGCCCTCTCCACCAGCCGCGAAACCCCAACCTCCTCCGTCCTCCACCCCATAGCGGCCAATCCACCGCCGCCCTCCTCCATCACGCCGGAACCGGTACCCCGACGTCGTCGTCCAATGCAACCGCAACCGCAACGCCCTCAAGGACTTAGCAGCTGAAGCCGAGGCAGAGCTGCCTTCACGACGCCGACGCCGATTTGCGCCATACCAGAACCACTCCGACCATGCTGTCCTACGCCTCACTGCTGCGGCTCCACTGTCGCAAACGTCCACCGCACCGGAGCTGTTCCGCTATGCCGTCGTTCGCCGCCTCGGATCTGCTTCCCCGCCGCCGACAGACGGCCACCGCACCACACTCAACAACTTGGCCATGGGTTCGTCCAAGGTTGCACCATCCTCCACAACTTCTGGTTTCCGGCGAACAACAAGAAGATCGTCGAAAAAACAGAAGGAGGACACAGCACTGCCAGCAGAAAGAGGTACTCCTCTTCCCTTATTCGTGCAAATCTTACATCTCCGCTCACACCGTATTCATCCCACGAGAGAAACTAGTTGAGCGCTTCTTACTGCATCTTCTTCGTGATACTAAATGCACAAGGTTTCCTCCCTTTTACTATTTCACCTTTGCTAAAGGTCAGTAGCCCGCCTGGATCTCAATTCAGGGTCAGTCGAACCGCAATTAAAAGAAGCAGCACCCGCTTAGGCGCGCGGAGCACCTAGTCCGCCTATTCCCCGGGGAAGCAGTGCATCGGTGTCTATCATTGGGGTGTGGGGCGCAAGAGCTGCTTGCGCCCGATCTGGAGGTCGGCGGGGCTTTAATGGATGGTCGGGGGGCGGTGCCAAGCACGGCGATGCGGTGAGGTCGAGGGGAGGGCGCAGGCCGGGGAGGAATACTGGGCCGGTGGTCGCTGGCGTTTCGAGGAAGATCGTCAACACTGACTGGCTGGAGGTAGATGAAGGCGATCTGCCTGTTCTTTGTACATCGGGCGGTGCAAAAAATGGACTAACCTATTTGCTTTCAGTCGACTGTTATTTTCATAGAATCCTGTAGTAATTTAGTGTGCCATGCATGTTGTAGAGCTATCATATGTATCCCGTCATTTATTTCTCACCGACCTGCTATCTGCTACCTTTACACTGTACTAATTGTGCACACACTTCACCCATACTCACACTATTGTTTTTTTATGCATGGGTATTTCAAACTCTGACATAGTGTTGATGAGTGCAGAAAAGAAAAGACAGAAGTCGCTCCAGTGTAATTCAAAGATAAGCACTAAGCGTTCCAGCGCTCTAATGGGTGTAGTGTCAGCAGTTGGAGACAGTAAACGTAGCTCTGTAGTTGATGATCTCAATTGCCACGCACAACCATCCCAGGTGCTTGCTTTAACTTCGCGCTGTCAAATGTGGTTGCATGTTGCATATGGTGTCTAGCTTGTATTGCTTCTAATTTGGTTAAATTGCATCTACTTACTTTACACATTATACCTTTGATAATGACATGCCTTCCTGTTTTTGATACATACTACATATGTCTATTAACCATGTTCGTACATCAAACTAATACTCTTTCGTATCCCTCCTCAATCACTTATGATGAGACAGTCACCCGAGTGGGTTACTATGAGACGCCCTACTCATTTAAAGAGTGCGGTGCCATCCTCCCCACATGATTCTCAAGAAACAGCAAGGCTAAATGAAGATAGTCAACGTAACTCTCTAGTTGATCACCGCAATTCCCCCACACCACCATCGTAAGTGTTTGCTCTTACTTGGCAGTGTGATATGTGGTTGCATGTTGCATATGGTGTCTACCTTGTAATGCTTCTAATTAGGGTAAATTGAATCTGCTTAGTTAACACATTATACCTATGAATATGGCATGCCTTCCTGTTTTTGGTACATACTATGTCTTTCTATTAACCATGTTCTTACATCAAACTACTTTTCTTGTGTATCCCTCATCAATGCTCCTAATTTGTTAAATTGCATCTCCTTAGCTTACACATTATACATGTGAATATGACACGCCTTCCTGTTTTTGGTACATACTACATCTGCCTATCACACCATGTTCTTACATCAAATACTGTTCTTGTGTATCATGCGTCTATCGCTTATGATGAGACAGTCACGCGCGTGGGTTAATATGAGACACAATACTCTTATAAAGAATGCAATTTCATCCTCTCTACATGATTCTCAAGAAACAGCAAGCCTAAATGAAGATATTGAACGTAGCTCTGTACCTAAAGACCACACTTCCCCTACACCACCATCACAGGTGCTTGCTCTAACTTCGCAGTGTGATATGTGGTTGCATATTGCATACGGTGTCTAGCTTGTAATGCTTCTAATTAGGGTAAATTGCATCTGCTTAGTTTACACACTATACCTGTGAATATGACATGCCTTCCTATTTTTGGTACACACTACATCTATGTGTTAACCTTGTTCTTACATGAAACTACCTCTCTTCTGTATCATGCATCAATCACTTACGATGAGTCACCTTTATTCATTGCATATTGCATATTATTTCTTGCCTGTTGCCATGTATTGCTTCTAATTTGGTCAAATACATTTGTTAGGGCACCCTTTTAATTTGGCAGAGTGATATTGGTTTCATCTTTCATATGGTTTCTAGCTTGCATCGATTCTAACAAGTTCAAGCACCTTGTGCTTAGTTTACACTATACGTCATACATGTTAATATGTCACGCCGTCCTATTTTTCATACATATACCATCCTCCTATCATGCAACTGCCTTACATGAAAGTAGTGTTCGTCAGTATCATGCATCAATGAGTTCTGAAGAGCAAATTTTATTCCTTTTTCTTGTGGGTTTGACTTGACAAGGCAAAATCAAGAAATAGGAAGGAAAAGAGTAAGGAAGGCGATGATGGATGTCCTCTGCAGCAACGTAAATGGAGCATCTGTACCGATTCTCCTTGTACTGATAGTGCATTACAAGGTCCAAGTCTCCGCTCCCCTACTCCACCATCCAAGGTGCTTGCTCTAACTTGGCAGTGTGATATCTGGTTGCATGTTGCATATGGTGTCTAGCTCGTATTGCTCCTAATTAGTGTAAACTGCATCTGCTTAGCTTACACATGATACATGTGAATATGACATGCTTTCCTGTTTTTGGTACATACTATATCTGTCTATCACACCATGTTCTTACATGAAACTACTCTTCTTGTGTATCCTGCATCAGTCACTTATGATGGGACACCTTGAACTTGGCAGTGTGATATTGGTTTGCATCTTGAATATGATTTCTAGCATGTATTGCTTCTAGTTTGATGAACGCCACCTATGACGAGACAGTTTTAACTTGGCAGAGTGATATTGATTGCACCTTCCATATGGTGTCTTGTAGTGTTCCTAATTTGTTGAAGTGCCTTCTGCTTAGTTACCACATCATAGGTGTGAATATGTCAAGCCGCCATTTTTTCGTACATATTCCATCCTCGTATCATGACTTTGCCTTTCATCAGAGTAGTGTTCGTCAGTATCATGCATGAATGAGTTCTGAAGAGCGAATGATATTCCTTTTTCTTGTCGGTATGACCTCACAATGCAAAATCAATAAAGCTGAAGGAAATTGGCAAGGCATTGGATGATGGTGGTCCTTCCGAGCAACTGAAACGGAGGTTCTCTACAGATTCTACTCCGCCATCCTTCCAACAAGATTCGCAAGACAACGCAAGGCTAGACAGTCAACGTAGTTGTGTAGATGATGAGCACATCTCCCCTACTCCACCATCATAGGTGCTTGCTCTAACTTGGCACTATTATATGTGGTTGCATGTTGCGTATGATGTCTAGCTTGTATTGCTTCTAACTTTGTTGAATTGCATCTGCTTACTTTACACATAATGCCTGTGAATATGACATGTGTTCCTGTTTCTACATCAGACTACTATTATTGCATATCCCGCATCAGTCACTTATGATAAGGCACCTTTAAGTCGCCACTGTGATATGGGTTGTGTCTTGCATATGATTTCTAGCATGTACTGCTTCTAATTTGTTGAAACGCCATACAGTTTGAACTTGGCAGAGTGATATTGGTTGCATCTTTCATATGGTGTCTAGCTTGCAGTGCTTCTAATTTGTTGAAATGCCTTCTGCTTAGTTACCACATCATAGGTGTGAATATGTCACACCATCCTGTTTTCCATACATATTCCATCCTTGCATCATGTGTTTGCCTTTCATCCGAGTAGTGTTCATCAGTATCATGCATGAATGAGTTCTGAAGAGCGAATTTTATTCCTTTTTCTTATCGGTTTGACTTCACAATGCAAAATCATTACAGCTGAAGGAAATTAGTCCGGCAGTGGATGATGGTGGTCCTTCGGAGCAACTCAAACAGGGGGTCTCTATAGATTCTACTCGGCCATCCTCCCAACAAGATTCGCAAGACAACACAAGGCTGGACAGTCAACGTAGTTGCGTAGATGATGAGCACATCTCCCCTACTCCACCATCACAGGTGCTTGCTCTAACTTGACACTATTATATGTGGTTGCATGTTGTGTATGATGTCTAGCTTGTATTGCTTCTAACTTGAATTGCATATGCTTACTTTACACATAATGCCTGTGAATATGACACGTGTTCCTGTTTCTAGAACATACGTGTACATGATGAGCACATCTCCCCTACTCCACCAGCTAAATCTACAAACACAATATCACTTGCTCCACCAGCTGCAACATCCACTTCAATTGAACCAGCATCTCAACCAGTTACTCGTTCGTTTGCTCCGGAACTGGCCAGTTCCCAAGCTGCCTTCACACCTAACACTACTTCCGAAGCACTGCTAACACAACAGGACTTGGCAAGATCAGATGAACCTCATGAGCATCAACACCAAGAAGGTACCTGACCGAGTCAAGTTGCAGTTGCATGCTCCTTTATATGTACTCTCACAGTTTGATGTACACTAACACTTTCATTATTCGTTGTTGAACTAGCTGTTGGGGAACGTAGTAATTTCAAAAAAATTCCTACGCACACGCAAGATCATGGTGATGCATAGCAACAAGAGGGGAGAGTGTTGTCTACGTACCCTCGTAGACCGAAGCGGAAGCATTGACGCAACGTAGAGGAAGTAGTCGTACGTCTTCCCGGTCCAACCGATCCAAGCACTGTTACTCTGGCACCTCCGAGTTCTTGGCACACGTTCAACTCGATGACGCTCCCCGGGCTCCGATCCAGCAAAGCTTCGGGGAGGAGTTCCGTCAGCACGACGGCGTGGTGACGATCTTGATGTTCTACCGTTGCAGGGCTTCGCCTAAGCACCGCTACAATATGACCGAGGTGTAATATCGTGGAGAGGGGCACCGCACACGGCTAAGGAACGATCACAAAGATCAACTTGTGTATTCTAGGGTGCCCCCTGCCCCCGTATATAAAGGAGCAAGGGGGGAGGCCGGCCGGCCCTATGGGGCGCGCCAAAGGGAGGGGGGAGTCCTCCTCCTAGTGGGAGTACGACTCCACTTTCCTAGTCCAACTAGGAAGAGAGAGGGGGAAGGAAAGAGAGGGAGAGGGAGAGGGAAAGAGGGGCCGCGCCTCCCCTCCCTAGTCCAATTCGGACTCCCCATGGGGGGGGCGCCACCTCCTGGGCTGCTGCCCTCTCTCTCCCCTCAGGCCCACTAAGGCCCAATACTTCCCCGGGGGGTTCTGGTAATCCCTCCGGCACTCCGGTTTTCTTCCAAATCACCCGAAACACTTCCGGTGTCCGAATATAGTCGTCCAATATATCGATCTTTATGTCTCGACCATTTCGAGACTCCTCGTCATGTCTGTGATCACATTCGGGACTCCGAACAACCTTCGGTACATCGAAATACATAAACTCATAATGAAACTGTTATCGTAATGTTAAGCGTGCGGAGCCTACGGTTCGAGAACAATGTAGACATGACTGAGACACGTCTCCGGTCAATAACCAATAGCGGAACCTGGATGCTCATATTGGTTCCTACATATTCTACGAAGATCTTTATCGGTCAGACCACATAACAACATACGTTGTTCCCTTTGTCATCGGTATGTTACTTGCCCGAGATTCGATCATCGGTATCTCAATACCTAGTTCAATCTCGTTACCGGCAAGTCTCTTTACTCGTTCCATAATACATCATCTCACAACTAACTCATTAGTTGCAATGCTTGCAAGGCTTATGTGATCTGCATTACCGAGAGGGCCCAGAGATACCTCTCCGACAATCGGAGTGACAAATCCTAATCTCGAAATACGCCAACCCAACATGTACCTTTGGAGACACCTGTAGAGTACCTTTATAATCACCCAGTTACGTTGTGACGTTTGGTAGCACACAAAGTGTTCCGCCGGCAAACGGGAGTTGCATAATCTCATAGTAATAGGAACGTGTATAAGTCATGAAGAAAGCAATAGCAACATACTAAACGATCGGGTGCTAAGCTAATGGAATGGGTCATGTCAATCAGATCATTCAACTAATGATGTGATCTCGTTAATCAAATAACAACTCTTTGTTCATGGTTAGGAAACATAACCATCTTTGATTAACGAGCTAGTCAAGTAGAGGCATACTAGTGACACTCTGTTTGTCTATGTATTCACACATGTATTATGTTTCCGGTTAATACAATTCTAGCATGAATAATAAACATTTATCATGATATAAGGAAATAAATAATAACTTTATTATTGCCTCTAGGGCATATTTCCTTCAGTCTCCCACTTGCACTAGAGTCAATAATCTAGATTACACAGTAATGATTCTAACACCCATGGAGCCTTGGTGCTGATCATGTTTTGCTTGTGGAAGAGGCTTAGTCAACGGGTCTGCTACATTCAGATCCGTATGTATCTTGCAAATCTCTATGTCTCCCACCTGGACTGCTACATTCAGATCCGGATGGAATTGAAGCGTCTCTTGATGTGCTTGGTTCTCTTGTGAAATCTGGATTCCTTTGCCAAGGCAATTGCACCAGTATTGTCACAAAAGATTTTCATTGGACCCGATGCACTAGGTATGACACCTAGATCGGATATGAACTCCTTCATCCAGACTCCTTCATTTGCTGCTTCCGAAGTAGCTATGTACTCCGCTTCACACGTAGATCCCGCCACGACGCTTTGTTTAGAACTGCTCCAACTGACAGCTCCACCGTTTAATGTAAACACATATCCGGTTTGCGATTTAGAATCGTCCGGATCAGTGTCAAAGCTTGCATCAACGTAACCATTTACGATGAGCTCTTTGTCACCTCCATAAACAAGAAACATATCCTTAGTCCTTTTCAGGTATTTCAGGATGTTCTTGACCGCTGTCCAGTGATCCACTCCTGGATTACTTTGGTACCTCCCTGCTCGACTTATAGCAAGGCACACATCAGGTCTGGTACACAGCATTGCATACATGATAGAGCCTATGGCTGAAGCATAGGGAACATCTTTCATTTTCTCTCTATCTTCTGCAGTGGTCGGGCATTGAGTCTTACTCAACTTCACACCTTGTAACACAGGCAAGAACCCTTTCTTTGCTTGATCCATTTTGAACTTCTTCAAAACTTTGTCAAGGTATGTGCTTTGTGGAAGTCCAATTAAGCGTCTTGATCTATCTCTATAGATCTTAATGCCTAATATGTAAGCAGCTTCACTGAGGTCTTTCATTGAAAAACTCTTATTCAAGTATCCCTTTATGCTATCTAGAAATTCTATATCATTTCCAATTAGTAATATGTCATCCACATATAATATCAGAAATGCTATAGGGCTCCCACTCACTTTCTTGTAAATACAGGCTTCTCCAAAAGTCTGTATAAAACCAAATGCTTTGATCACACTATCAAAGCGTTTATTCCAACTTCGAGAGGCTTGCACCAGTCCATAAATGGATCGCTGCAGCTTGCACACTTTGTTAGCTCCCTTTGGATCGACAAAACCTTCTGGTTGCATCATATACAACTCTTCTTCCAGAAATCCATTCAGGAATGCAGTTTTGACGTCCATTTGCCAAATTTCATAATCATAAAATGCGGCAATTGCTAACATGATTCGGACAGACTTAAGCATCGCTACGGGTGAGAAGGTCTCATCGTAGTCAATCCCTTGAACTTGTCGAAAACCTTTTGCAACAAGTCGAGCTTTGTAGACAGTAACATTACCGTCAGCGTCAGTCTTCTTCTTGAAGATCCATTTATTCTCAATTGCTTGCCGATCATCGGGCAAGTCAACCAAAGTCCACACTTTGTTCTCATACATGGATCCCATCTCAGATTTCATGGCTTCAAGCCATTTCGCGGAATCTGGGCTCATCATTGCTTCTTCATAGTTCGTAGGTTCATCATGATCTAGTAGCATGACTTCCAGAACAAGATTACCGTACCACTCTGGTGCGGATCTTATTCTGTTTGATCTACGAGGTTCAGTAGCAACTTGATCTGAAGTTCTATGATCATCATCATTAACTTCCTCACTAATTGGTTTAGGTGTCACAGAAACCGGTTTCTGTGATGTAGTATTTTCCAATAAGGGAGCAGGTATAGTTACCTCATCAAGTTCTAGTTTCCTCCCACTCACTTCTTTCGAGAGAAACTCCTTCTCTAGAAAGGATCCATTTTTAGCAACGAATGTCTTGCCTTCAGATCTGTGATAGAAGGTGTACCCAACAGTCTCCTTTGGGTATCCTGTGAAGACGCATTTCTCCGATTTGGGTTCGAGCTTATCAGGTTGAAGCTTTTTCACATAAGCATCACAGCCCCAAACTTTAAGAAACGACAACTTTGGTTTCTTGCCAAACAATAGTTCATAAGGTGTCGTCTCAACGGATTTTGATGGTGCCCTATTTAACGTGAATGCGGCCGTCTCTAAAGCATAACCCCAAAACGATAGCGCTAAATCTGTAAGAGACATCATAGATCGCACCATATCAAGTAAAGTACGATTACGACATTTGGACACACCATTACGTTGTGGTGTTCCGGGTGGCGTGAGCTGCGAAACTATTCCGCATTGTTTCAAATGTAGACCAAACTCGTAACTCAAATATTCTATTCCACGATCAGATCGTAGAAACTTTATTTTCCTATTACGATGATTTTCAACTTCACTCTGAAATTCCTTGAACTTTTCAAATGTTTCAGACTTATGCTTCATTAAGTAGATATACCCATATCTGCTTAAATCATCTGTGAAGGTGAGAAAATAACGATATCCGCCACGAGCCTCAACATTCATCGGACCACATACATCTGTATGTATGATTTCCAACAAATCTGTTGCTCTCTCCATAGTACCGGAGAACGGCGTTTTAGTCATCTTGCCCATGAGGCACGGTTCGCAAGTACCAAGTGATTCATAATCAAGTGGTTCCAAAAGTCCATCAATATGGAGTTTCTTCATGTGCTTTACACTGATATGACCTAAACGGCAGTGCCACAAATAAGTTGCACTATCATTATCAACTCTGGATCTTTTGGCTTCAACATTATGAATATGTGTATCACTACTATCGAGATTCATCAAAAATAGACCACTCTTCAAGGGTGCATGACCATAAAAGATATTATTCATATAAATAGAACAACCATTATTCTTTGATTTAAATGAATAACCGTCTCGCATCAAACAAGATCCAGATATAATGTTCATGTTCAACGCTAGCACCAAATAACAATTATTTAGGTCTAATACTAATCCCGAACGTAGATGTAGAGGTAGCGTGCCGACCGCGATCACATCGACTTTGGAACCATTTCCTACGCGCGTCGTCACCTTGTCCTTTACCAGTGTTCGCTTAATTCGTAGTCCCTGTTTCGAGTTGCAAATATTAGCAACAGAACCAGTATCAAATACCCAGGTGCTACTGCGAGCTCTAGTAAGGTACACATCAATAACATGTATATCACATATACCTCTGATCACCTTGCCATCCTTCTTATCCGTCAAATACTTGGGGCAGTTTCGCTTCCAGTGACCAGTCTGCTTGCAGTAGAAGCACTCAGTTTCAGGCTTAGGTCCAAACTTGAGTTTCTTCTCCTGAGCAGCAACTTGCTTGCTGTTCTTCTTGAAGTTCCCCTTCTTCTTCCCTTTGCCCTTTTTCTTGAAACTAGTGGTCTTGTTGACCATCAACACTTGATGCTCCTTCTTGATTTCTACCTCCGCAGCCTTTAGCATTGCGAAGAGCTCGGGAATTGTCTTATCCATCCCTTGCATATTATAGTTCATCATGAAGCTCTTGTAGCTTGGTGGAAGTGATTGGAGAATTCTGTCAATGATGCTATCATCCGGAAGATTAACTCCCAGTTGAATCAAGTGATTACATTACCCAGACATCTTGAGTATATGCTCACTGACAGAACTATTCTTCTCCATCTTGCAGCTATAGAATTTATTGGAGACTTCATATCTCTCAATCCGGGCACTCTGCTGGAATATTAACTTCAACTCCTGGAACATCTCATATGCCCCATGACATTCAAAACATCGTTGAAGTCTCGGTTCTAAGCCGTAAAGCATGGCACATTGAACTATCGAGTAGTCATCAGCTTTGCTCTGCCAGATGTTCTTAACGTCGTCAGTTGCATCAGCAGCAGGCCTGGCACCCAGCGGTGCTTCCAGGATGTAACTCTTCTGTGCAGCAATGAGGATAATCCTCAAGTTACGGACCCAGTCCGTGTAATTGCTACCATCATCTTTCAACTTTGCTTTCTCAAGGAACGCATTAAAATTCAATGGAACAATAGCACGGGCCATCTATCTACAATCAACATAAACAAGCAAGATACTATTAGGGACTAAGTTCATGATAAATTTAAGTTCAATTAATCATATTACTTAAGAACTCCCACTTAGATAGACATCCCTCTAATCATCTAAGTGATCACGTGATCCAAATCAACTAAACCATAACCGATCATCACGTGAAATGGAGTAGTTTTCAATGGTGAACATCGCTATGTTGATCATATCTACTATATGATTCACGCTCGACCTTTCGGTCTCAGTGTTTCGAGGCCATATCTACATATGCTAGGCTCGTCAAGGTTAACCTGAGTATTCTGCGTGTGCAAAACTGGCTTGCACCCGTTGTAGATGGACGTAGAGCTTATCACACCCGATCATCACGTGGTGTCTGGGCACGACGAACTTTGGCAACGGTGCATACTCAGGGAAAACACTTTTATCTTGAAATTTAGTGAGAGATCATCTTATAATGCTACCGTCAATCAAAGCAAGATAAGATGCATAAAAGATAAACATCACATGCAATCAATATACGTGATATGATATGGCCGTCATCATCTTGTGCTTGTGATCTCCATCTCCGAAGCACCGTCATGATCACCATCGTCACCGGCGCGACACCTTGATCTCCATCGTAGCATCGTTGTCGTCTCGCCAATCTTATGCTTCTACGACTATCGCTGCCGCTTAGTGATAAAGTAAAGCATTACAGGGCGATTGCATTGCATACAATAAAGCGACAACCATATGGCTCCTGCCAGTTGCCGATAACTCGGTTACAAAACATGATCATCTCATACAATAAAATTTAGCATCATGCCTTGACCATATCACATCACAACATGCCCTGCAAAAACAAGTTAGACATCCTCTACTTTGTTTGTTGCAAGTTTTACGTGGCTGCAACGGGCTTAAGCAAGAACCAATCTTACCTACGCATCAAAACCACAACGATAGTTTGTCAAGTTAGTGCTGTTTTAACCTTCGCAAGGACCGCGCGTAGCCACACTTGGTTCAACTAAAGTTGGAGAAACTGACACCCGCCAGCCACCTATGTGCAAAGCACGGCGGTAGAACCAGTCTCGCGTAAGCGTACGCGTAATGTCGGTCCGGGCCGCTTCATACAACAATACCGCCGAACCAAAGTATGACATGCTGGTAAGCAGTATGACTTATATCGCCCACAACTCACTTTTGGGGAACGTAGTAATTTCAAAAAAATTCCTACGCACACGCAAGATCATGGTGATGCATAGCAACGAGAGGGGAGATGGTTGTCTATGTACCCTCGTAGACCGAAGCGGAAGCATTGACGCAACATAGAGGAAGTAGTCGTACGTCTTCCCGGTCCAACCGATCCAAGCATCGTTACTCCGGCACCTCCGAGTTCTTGGCACACGTTCAGCTCGATGACGCTCCCCGGGCTCCGATCCAGCAAAGCTTCGGGGAGGATTCCGTCAGCACAACGGCGTGGTGACGATCTTGATGTTCAACCGTCGCAGGGCTTCGCCTAAGCACCGCTACAATATGACTGAGGTGTAATATCGTGGAGAGGGGCACCGCACACGGCTAAGGAATGATCACGAAGATCAACTTGTGTATTCTAGGGTGCCCCCCTGCCCCCGTATATAAAGGAGCAAGGGGGGAGGCCGGCCGGCCCTATGGGGCGCGCCAAAGGGAGGGGGGAGTCCTCCTCCTAGTGGGTGTAGGACTCCCCTTTCCTAGTCCAACTAGGAAGAGAGAGGGGGAAGGAAAGAGAGGGAGAGGGAGAGGGAAAGAGGAGTCGCGCCCCCCCTCCCTAGTCCAATTCGGACTCCCCATGGGGGGGCGCGCCACCTCCTGGGCTGTTGCCCTCTCTCTCCCCTCAGGCCCACTAAGGCCCAATACTTCCCTGGGGGGTTCCTGTGACCCCTCCGGCACTCCGGTATTCTCCGAAATCACCCGGAACACTTCCGGTGTCCGAATATAGTCGTCCAATATATCGATCTTTATGTATCGACCATTTCGAGACTCCTCGTCATGTCCATGATCACATCCGGGACTCCGAACAACCTTTGGTACATCAAAATACATAAACTCATAATGAAATTGTCATCGTAACGTTAAGCGTGCGGACCCTACGGTTCGAGAACAATGTAGACATGACCGAGACACGTCTCCGGTCAATAACCAATAGCGGAACCTGGATGCTCATATTGGTTCCTACATATTCTACGAACATCTTTATCGGTCAGACCGCATAACAACATACGTTGTTCCCTTTGTCATCGGTATGTTACTTGCCCGAGATTCGATCGTCGGTATCTCAATACCTAGTTCAATCTCGTTACCAGCAAGTCTCTTTACTCGTTTCGTAATACATCATCTCACAACTAACTCATTAGTTGCAATGCTTGCAAGGCTTATGTGATGTGCATTACCGAGAGGGCCCAGAGATACCTCTCCGACAATCGGAGTGACAAATCCTAATCTCGAAATACGCCAACCCAACATGTACCTTTGGAGGCACCTGTAGAGTACCTTTCTAATCACCCAGTTACGTTGTGACGTTTGGTAGCACACAAAGTGTTCCTCCGGCAAACGGGAGTTGCATAATCTCATAGTCATAGGAACATGTATAAGTCATGAAGAAAGCAATAGCAACATACTAAATGATCGGGTGCTAAGCTAATGGAATGGGTCATGTCAATCAGATCATTCAACTAATGATGTGATCCCGTTAATCAAATAACAACTCTTTGTTCATGGTTAGGAAACATAACCATCTTTGATTAATGAGCTAGTCAAGTAAAGGCATACTAGTGACACTCTGTTTGTCTATGTATTCACACATGTATTATGTTTCCGGTTAATACAATTCTAGCATGAATAATAAACATTTATCATGATATAAGGAAATAAATAATAACTTTATTATTGCCTCTAGGGCATATTTCTTTCACTAGCACCACGGCGCAAGCGGAAACAGACATCAGGGATAATGCTTGATAGATTAACAAAATCTAAAAAAGGAAGAATGGAGATCCATTTTGAGGCAGGTTTAAAAAGGCCACGTGATGCTACAGAGTCAGCCAAGTTAGTATCAGAGGCAGCCGTTGCCGTTAGGTGTCATGCACGTATCCTCCCAACGTGGATCCAGTACAGGAATGCCAAAGACAATACCCAGTTTAACACCTTCCTTGACCATTTATCCGTAAGTAATGTTACTCATCGCAATTAGTAATATTGTCTTGCTCTGTCCCATACTTTCTAGCTTCCTCCTAATAAGAATCACATTCTTTTTTCAACAGATGAGGTTCAAGTTGGATCCGAAAGATGATGCAACTAAACAAGCATGCACTCATGTTTTTCAGTCTGCTCGGTGACAGTATCGGTACCACCTTAGAAAATCTCACTTTGAAGGCAAGGCTAACAATGAAATCTTCCAAACATCTCCAGTGGAATATATTACAGATGAAGACTGGACAGCCCTTGTTAAACAGTGGTCTGATCCAAAGTATCAGGTAGGCTATATGTATTTGATCAGACCACATATTGAACTTGTATTTATGTATGTGCCTTACAAGTGTATCTTCTTCTAGGATAACTGTTTGAAGAACAAAACCAACCGTTCTAAAGTGAAATTCCAACAGACAACAGGATCTCGTAGCTATATTGCACACTGCGAGGCTCTTGTAAATAGCTGCTACTTCCTTCTTCTTTTTTTGTGCCATATTATCATATCTATATTGACTTGTTCCAAATACAGAGGAAAGCCCGTGCGGACCAAAAAGAACCTGAACTGAATGCAGTGCAAATCTTCAAGGATTGCCACACCAGCAAGATGAAGGGCATGAGCACACCAGTTCAAGCCGCTGTTGTAAGTCCTTACTCCTCCTGCCTTAAATTGATTGGTACTGTGATGTGTTCATTTAACTACTTTGTTTGCAGCCAATGTCAGTTACTCTGTTCACTTTTATTCACAGTTGTCTTAACGTATCATTTCACCTTACATGGTTTAAAATAGATGAAGGATATTCTTTTGGTCATGATCTATAATCTAGTTGTTATGTTCACGTGCGCACACAATGATAAAATAGCATGTTTGTTTTATATCTGTTTGCCCATGATATGAATGATGTCATACTATGTTCATCCTACTTTAAACCATGTCTCTTTATCCTTAGATGTCAACGAATGTGAGGAAATAGAAAATATAGTAGGCATGCTACATGGACATATGTTTCGAAAGTGATTTTATTATGTAGTTGGCACTACAATACATGCTAATGTATTACAGTAGTTCACCAAAATAAGTTATGTATAAACGTTTAACCTACTTTGTTTGTTTTTGTCTCATTAGTAATTTATCTGGTACACTAATCTACAAGTTCAAACTTTCAGGAAGCTATGGAACAAATGATTGAACAGCCACAACCACCTGAAGGTGACGAGGCTACTACAGGCACAATGTCACCTCTTGCTGTAGTGCGTCAGTATCTCTCCACTAACAGTGCAAAAAGCACCTTCCTGCGTAATTCTGGGTTGGTTGTCAAGGTAACCTCGTCCAAATCGCCTACTGAACAAAATCTTCCTGCTAAAACAGAGTGATATATCTGTGCTCCAGACACAAGTCCAATCCCTAATGGACATTGTTTCGGAAACAAGAATAGTGGTTGAGAAATTTCGTCAAGATATGAATGGTTTTGAAACCAGACTATCAGACATTCGCTTCATTGTTCAAGAGCAATGGCGGAAAAAGGTGGAGATCGTGCTACTCCATCAGATTCTACAGCCTGAAACATTAGCACTCAGGTCAAATGATCTGTGCTTCTATACATCTGATGGTGCTTTTATCTGGAAGGACTGTAAACTTTATGCCAACAGGCCTTTTGATGTATGGTTGGAATTTATTTTGTTGTGATACAACATTTATGATGCTGCCTCAGGCTGCAGTAATTACGACACTATTTTTGTATAGTGTAGGTTTATCTTAGTAATGTATTCGGTCGAAAGCTTCGTAGGAGCCCAACATGCCAACATTCGTCGGGCCCATTCCAATTGGGCCAAAAACAATTACGGGCTGAAATTGGCATGTAGCCCACTAAAAATATCTGGGCCTAAATCAGCATAACCTTTCATATTTTTCTGGTAGGCTTGTGCCCATAGTGGGCCTTTAACAGGCCTAAACATAATTTGGGCCCTCGGTAAAAATAGGCCGTTTACAGGTGTAAATATCTCGAGCCCATAAAAAACATGGGCCTTTGATAGACCTAAAGTGAGATTGGGCCCTGATTGTGCCAAATAACCCACTGGACTTAGGAGGCCCAAATGGTGGCCCATTTATGATGCGGATCTTTAACAGGCCGAAATTCGGACGGGCCGTAAATGCGCCGACCTAATACACGGGCCTTTAACAGACTGAAACTTCGGTTGGGCTAGATTATCGTCATATTTATATGGGTCATTAATGGGCCCGATATGGCGTTGGGCCACATATGGCCCATGGTTTACGTCCGGCGTTAACAGGCCGAAAATGACAACAGGCCGAAAGTGGCCCAAAGCTATAGTGGGCCTCTAACAGGCCGAATGTCAGACATGGCCGAATATGACCCAAATCCTTCAAGATCGATTATGGGCCAAAAGTTTTGATGGCCTGTAAATGGGCCCAAATGAAGTCGGACCTTTAATAGGCCGGAAATACACCAGGCCGTAATTCGGCCAAATTACTTAGCGGATTGTTAACGGGCCATAAGTGACCATGGGCCGCGTTGATGACAAGTTTAGGACAGGCCGTTGACGGGCCGATTTGACAGAGAATGTTGGGCCTTTAGCTGGGCAGGCTCATTATGGTCTATAGAATCTTGTGGGCCTTTAGTTGGGCCGGCCCATTGTGGTCCGCAAAATCTTGTGGGCCTTTAGCTGGGCCGGCCCATTATGGTCCGCTACATTTTGTGGGCCTTTAGCTGGTCCGGCCCATTATGGTCTGCTAAATCTTATGGGCCTTCGGTTGGGCCGAACCATTTAAACTTTGTGGGCCACTTTTGGGCCGGTCCACATGTCAACATATCATAGGCCCATCTCGATCGTTGGATGAGTGACACCTGTGCCAACGTGGAGCTGATGCGTGGATCCGTCAGCCAATGAGAATTTTACACGTGGAAAATCGGCATTGGTCGTGGCTGTTAACGGGTTATCGAATCCAAAATCCGACCCGATAGCTTAACGGTGTTCCGTTACGGTGGATGCCACATGTCGGTCACCCTTGACGAAAGCACTTCTGTGACGCGCGATTTATCGTCATGGAAGTGGACACTTCCGTGATGATAATTTTGGCAATGTCATGGAACACTTCTACGACAGCACAGGTATGACTATCTTGATTCTGTCATAAATTTGTCATCGATGTACATGCATGACAGAAGATGCGACCTACTGTGACAAACACGTATCATCACAGAAGTGTATTTTTTTGTAGTGTATCAAGATCGTACCATCTCAAGAACACGAGAGAGAGAGAGAGAGAGAGAGAGATCAAACACATAGCTACTGGTACATACCCTTAGCCCCGAGGGTGACCTACTCCCTCCTCGTCATGGAGAGCACCGGGATGATGAAGATGGCCACCGGTGAGGGTTCCCCCCCTCCGGCAGGGTGCCGGAACAGGGTCCCGATTGGTTTTTGGTGGCTACAGAGGCTTGCGGTGGCGGAACTCTCGATCTATTCTTCCCCCTGATGTTTTTAGGGTATATGGACATATATAGGTGAAAGAAGCCGCTCAGGGGAGCCACGAAGAGCCCACGAGGGTGGGGATGCGCCTCCCTGCCTCGTGGCCACCTTGAAGCTTCCCTGACATCTACTCCAAGTCTCCTGGATTGCTTCCGTTCCAAAAATAACTCTCCCGAAGGTCTCATTTTGTTTGGACTCCGTTTGATATTCCTTTTCTTCGAAACAATGAAATAGGCAAGAAAACAGCAATTTGGGCTGGGCCTCCGATTAATAGGTTAGTCCCAAAAATAATATAAAAGTATTTAGTAAAGCCCATAAACATCCAAAACAGATAATATAATAGCATGAATACTTCATAAATTATAGATACGTTGGAGACGTATCAGCATCCCCAAGCTTAATTCCTGCTCGTCCTCGAGTAGGTAAATGATAAAAGAAATAATTTATGAAGTGTGAATGCTAGCAGGTGCACAAGTTTGATCAATGATAATTTCAATCACCTTTTCTAGAATCATTATATATCATAACAGTAGCTCATCTCATAAAACTTTTCATGATCAAGTAACAAACTATTCACATGTTAAAGTATAGATCATAAAATTTCTTGAAAACTAACAAACCGTGTTATTAGTCATCAAACAATTACAATTCATCTTATTTTCAGGAAGAGTCTATGTTAGAGCTTTGATTCAGCAAACTTCACATACTCAACTATCATTTAGTCTTTCACAATTGCTAACACTCACGCGATATTTATGGGTTCAAAGTTTTAATCAGACACGGAGAAAGATAGGGGCTTATAGATTCACCTCCCAACATTTTACCTCAAGGGTAATGTCAACAATAATAGTTCATGATGACTTACATCCAATTGGATATATATATCAGGATCTTTTTGTCAGGACCCCGACTCGATGTCACATCGATCTAGCCGGTAACACTTCATATCACTTTGCGGCCTCACGCACGGTATTCCCACGGGTGTCGCCTTACCTTTGCCCGGGACCGTTTGCGCCTTTTGGCTCACGTATATGATAGTGTCGCTAGCATCCATATGATAAAGAGCCCGGGCTGACATGACTAGTCGTAAACCCAAAGTGGCACAGACTTACAGGGACAGGCATTCATGACCCAGCTTCGAACGTGTCGGTCATCAGCAAGTGGGTCCGGGCTGTAGCACTGGGCTAGCAGGACTCCGGTAAACCGGGCTGTAGCGGGCTAACAGGACTCCGGTACTCAAAGCGTGACATTTCCC
>NC_057797.1:12749915-12795548 GCF_018294505.1 Triticum aestivum
TAAGGATTAATCGCCTTAGGTTGCGCACTTTGGGAACTACTAATCGATCCCCGAAGTACACGACTCCTTGATCATTAACGGAGAAACAATTCGCAATTCCTTTCTGAATGTTCCTCTTGATGCGGGAGATTCCCGGATCTACCTTCTGTGCTTTGATGATTTGATCCGTAAGGGTAGGTTTTGCCACCAAGGTGGAGAGAAAACCTTGAGGTACAATGTGAAGGTTAAGCTTCCGAAATTCCTCATGGAGAAGCGGTTGACTTTGTTGTAACATCAGGTTGTTACAATAAGATTTACGACTTAGCGCATCAGCCATGACGTTGGCTTTCCCTGGGGTATAGGTTATCCCTAAGTCGAAGTCTGTGATCAATTCAACCCAACGTCTTTGCCTGAGATTCAGATCCGGTTGGGTGAAAATGTACTTCAGACTTTGGTGATCAGTGAATATTTCGCAGCGATTACCGAGGAGGTAATGTCGCCAGGTCTTAAGGGCATAGACTACGGCTGCGAGTTCCAGATCATGAGTAGGATAATTCTCCTCATGTGGGTGCAATTGCCGTGAAGCGTAAGCAATTACGTGTCGATCTTGCATGAGAATGCAACCTAGTCCTTGTCGCGAGGCGTCGCAGTAGATAACAAAGTCTTTGGAGAAGTCTGGTGGTACCAGCACGGGAGCAGAAGTCAGGCGTCTTTTCAGTTCCTGAAAGCTGTGCTCGCATTGTGGGGTCCATTCGAACTTCTTATCTTTCTTGAGGAGTTCGGTTAGAGGTTTAGCAACTTTGGAGAAGTTCTCGACAAAGCGACGGCAATAGCTCGCTAAGCCCAGAAAACTTCGAACTTGCTTGACCGATTCGGGTGGAGTCCAATCAAGGACGGCTTGAACTCGCTCAGGGTTAACCGCAATACCTTTACCAGATATTACATGACCCAGATAGGTCACTTCTGGCAACCAGAATTCACATTTAGAAAATTTGGCATAAAGGCGATGCTCTCGAAGTTTCTGCAACACTAGCCTTAGATGTTCGGCATGTTCTTCCTCGTTCTTGGAGTATATGAGTATATCATCGAGATAAACTACGACGAATTTATCCAAATACTCCATGAAGATTGAGTTCATTAACCGAGAAAAAGTGGCTGGAGCGTTGGTTAAACCGAAGGACATGACGGTGTACTCGTATTGGCCATAACGAGTAACAAAGGCCGTTTTAGGAATGTCCCCGTTTCTGATTTTGATTTGATGGTAGCCCAACCTCAAATCCATCTTGGAGAAGACTGAGGATCCAGCGAGCTGATCATACAGATCGTTGATCCTGGGAAGTGGATATTTGTTCTTGATTGTGACCAAATTGACCGGCCGGTAGTCTACAACCATTCGGTCCGTACCATCCTTTTTCTTAACGAATAGGATGGGGCAAGCCCACGGAGATGAACTAGGGCGGATGAAACCCTTTTTCAAGGATTCATCGAGTTGTTTCTTAAGCTCGGCTAGTTCTAGGGGTGCCATCTTATAAGGTCTTCTAGCAATCGGAACGGTTCCTGGAATGAGGTCTATTACGAACTCAACATCCCTGTCAGGTGGAACCCCTGGCAATTCTTCTGGAAAGACATCCGGAAAATCACGAACTACCGGAACGTCCTCAAGGTCTGGCAAAGGGCTGGCGTTAAGAGAATATAATTGTCGCTTGGCTATTCGAGTCAAAACATTGACTATCTTCCCCGAAGGATGGGTGAGTTGAACGGTCCTAGAGAAGCAATCAATTTTGGCTTGATGAGCTGACATCCAGTCCATACCCAAAATGATATTAATATCTGAAGATTTAAGGGCTATCAAAGATGCAAGAAAAACAAGTCTGTCGACTTGGATTTCATTTCCATGGCTTACTCTAGAAGTTTGCCATTTGGATCCCGGAGTTTGAATTACCATGGAGGATGGCAAGTCACAGAATGCAATGTTATGCAAACGAGCATAATTTTCAGATATAAAAGAATGAGAGGCTCCTGTATCGAAAAGAATAGATGCCGGGTGGCAATTAACAAGAAGCGTACCGAGAACGACGTTGGGATCTTCTTGAGCTTCTTCGGCAGAGATACAGTTGACATGGCCACGTGAAGCGGTGACCGGTTTGGTATGAAACACCTTCCCTGTCGGCTTGCCACGGCCAACAGCTTTAGCAGATTGATTGGGGTTCGTCTGGGGACACTCACGCATATAATGACCAGATTCCCCACACTTGAAACAAGTCACGGAACTGGTACGTGGAGGAGCATTATTGGATGGACCCCCATAGGGCTTGGCTGGTGCAGACTGTTGAACAGGGCGAGGCGCCTGAAAAGATGGCCTCGGTGTGAACCTGGGTGGCAGGGCGGTATTGGGTACCCACACACGGCGCTTCTGAGGACCAGCACCGGATGAGGAGCCCATATCACGTCCATGCTTGCGTGTTGCGTCATAATCAGTCTGACCAGTTTCAGCACTGATGGCTTTGTTGACAAGTTTCGAAAAAGATGTGCACTCATGCAGACGGAGGTCGCGACGAAGCTCAGGACTAAGGCCCTTACGGAACCTTGCTTGCTTCTTGGCGTCAGTAGAAACTTCCTCGGTTGCATATCGTGCAAGGTTACCAAACTCCCTGCTATAGACATCCACAGAAAGTCGGCCTTGGGTGAAATTGCAAAATTCTTCACGCTTACGGTCCATGAGACCCTCCGGAATGTGGTGTTCACGGAAAGCGTCACTGAATTCAGCCCAAGTTGTGACATGGCCCGCTGGGCGCATAGCTCCATAATTCTCCCACCATAGACTGGCGGGGCCTTCAAGGTGATATGCAGCAAAGGTGACCTTGTCAGCCTCAGCTACCAGCGCGGAACGCAGCTTGTGAGAGATACTGCGAAGCCAGTCATCGGCGTCGAGAGGCTCGACGGAGTGGTGGAACGTGGGTGGATGCAATTTGATAAAATCGCTGAGTGACACCACGTTAGCCCTCTGATGGTGTGCTGTATTCTGTTCAATACGCTCCAACAAACGGTTTGTCTCCCGCTTGTTTCTCTCAGCTTCCATCATCACCTCTGCTAGTGAAGGAGGATGAGGCAGATTTTCATTCCTGGCTTCACTGCCTTCGGCCTGCTCTTGAGAAGCAGGGTTGGCGCGCGTGTTGACCATCCTAGGTAAACAAGCCAATGATTTAGTCAGAATGATAAAATTCCGACATAGGATACATAATGCAAGGAATAACTCGGAATGCAAGATGATCATCCGTATGACATGGTGGATACAGAAACTGCTTCTTTATTCCATCGTCATACACACCATACAAGGTTTAGTACAAGACCAAACAAAGTACTATTACGGTGAAAAGGGATTACATCTCATCGGAGGCATTCCAAACTCCTATACATTATTTTTCTACAACTCCGGAAGAGTACAAACTAGGTCATATCCCACGAGTCACGCGGGACGACAGACGACACAGTTAGTGCGAACTAGTGATACTACTACTAACTCAGACCGATCCGTAGTAGTCCTCGTAGAAGTCACCTCCATAGCCCGGAAGTTCAACATGATCATCCGGAAACAGACGGTCTCGCGGAGCTTGTGGACCATAGGGGCTAGGATGAGGCCTTGGACCAGCAAACGGTGGCCTGCGGGGACCGCGAGGTGGGGTGATGCCTCCTACATCACGCCAAATCATCACGTCTGGCAGAGCAGATCTCACAGGATAGAGGTCGCGCATGTCTGAATATCCAGCTTGCACTGCCGGTGCGAACCGAGTCAAAGTGGCCCAGTGATCAGCACGGATATTGAAGAGCTCTAACCTTAAGGCCCGGTTTTCACGGTCCTTATCCTCGAGCATCTCAGCAGTGGTGCGAGTCCGTGAATCCTCCTGAGTGGAGTCAGCATATATAGCCTGAAAATATCCTTGTGCTCCCGGAAGTGATCCTGGCATATACCGGAAATCAGAGTCCCGAAATAGACCAGATCTGACTCGCATAATGGTCATCATAGAGTAGGCGGCATCCTGCACAGCCATCTCGATAGTAACCCCGAGTCCATAGGAGCAGTGAAGAGGCTCAGTGGATCCAGGATAAGAAGGAAATATCCTGACACTGCAGAGATACTGGCTTTGATTAAAATCTCGGAATTGCTCTTCGACCGTGTACTCAGGATACCAGCGGTATCCAGCCTCAGTCATTACCCTGACCAACTTAGCAGTATGGCCGGGTACATCTAGGCAGCGAGTCAGGCGAACCACTTGATTGAGGTCGCGAGTGGCCATCTGAAAGCACAATTATAATGCAAAGGCATTAGAATTTCCAGCAAAATTTCGGCAGCATAACAGCTGTAAATGCTCAAAAAGGATATTGAGACATTTGACAAAGGATTTCGTACACACTCAACATCATCATATCAAGTCTTGAAACCATTCTTACAACATAATGTGGTAGTAGAACTGGACTAGGCTTGTAACCAACAAACTTATAAGGTACTACTGATTAGTAACACGTGATCCTGATAGAGAGAACAGATCCTAATTCCTTAACCCCCGGTGGAAGAATGGACTGACTCAGATCAGAATGTCATAAGATATAAGGAGTAAAAGAGCCTTACGTTCCAACCCACAAACAATTCCCCTACATATAACTAAAGAATTTCTAGACTCAACATCGACCAGTTTGGCTTGGAGAACCTACAGGCAGTCCGGCTCTGATGCCAACGCTGTCAGGACCCCGACTCGATGTCACATCGATCTAGCCGGTAACACTTCATATCACTTTGCGGCCTCACGCACGGTATTCCCACGGGTGTCGCCTTACCTTTGCCCGGGACCGTTTGCGCCTTTTGGCTCACGTATATGATAGTGTCGCTAGCATCCATATGATAAGGAGCCCGGGCTGACATGACTAGTCGTAAACCCAAAGTGGCACAGACTTACAGGGACAGGCATCCATGACCCAGCTTCGAACGTGTCGGTCATCAGCAAGTGGGTCCGGGCTGTAGCACTGGGCTAGCAGGACTCCGGTAAACCGGGCTGTAGCGGGCTAACAGGACTCCGGTACTCAAAGCGTGACATTTCCCCGAAGGGACAGACACCGGAAGGAAGAAGGACACATGCCGGCCAGCCTAAGTGTTCCAGAGCAGTAGCAAGCTACCATGGCTCAGCGGTAACACTAGGAGACATTTCCCGGTAAGAGAGGCTACTAAAGATAAACAACTAGATAGTCAGATCCCACACATACCAAGCATTTCAATCATACACACAATATGCTCGATATGTGCAAATACAACGAAGCATCACAACATGACTCTACGACACAAGTACTTTATTTAAGGCTCAGCGAGCCATACATAACATACACAAAGGTACGGGTCTCACGACCCCACATACAAGTCATACAGTCATACAAACCAGCAGCGGAAGTAACTTGTCTGAGTACAGACAACTAGTAAAATAAAAGAGGCTTGGAAAGCCTAGCTATACTACGTGGTCCTTCACAAGCTCAGGGTCACCACCTGGGTCTTTAGCCTACTCGTTGATGTCAACGTCTACATAGAACCCATCAGAAGGGGTTGCAGCGTCTTCTGTAAAAATGTAGATTATAGCAACATGAGTACAAAGGTACTCAGCAAGACTTACATCAGATCATACATACATGCATAGTATCAAGAAGGGTTGGTGGAGTTATTGCAGCAAGCCAGCTTTGACTCTTGGCTAGGCTATCCTACGATACTCCAACTTGAAATTGTTTTGCGCACACGAGTCCACTACTCACCACTTCAATACACTACCGAGGATTCACCTCCGTCTTCCTACGGAAGAGCCATCCTCGGCACTCACACTTATCTTGAGGCTTTTAATAGTATCCATTTACTTGTCTATGAACTGTATAGGCAACCAAGTAGTCCTTTACCGCGGACGCGGCTATTCGAATAGATCATGTTAACCCTGCAGGGGTGTACTTCTTCATACATGTTTCCACCACTTAGCGTCTGCACACGACATGTGCTCGGCAGACTTCAAGCGAAAGCCGACGTGGGTGTAGACCACGACCTACCTAAACACTTAAGCCTCTAGTCCAGGTTTATCGCCTATTCAGGTTCCATCCGCAGGGAGTCCGGCCGAGGTTTCCCATACGGCCCCGAACGATGTGAACAGGGTTCCCGAGATACCTAACGGGTATTCGGTACACCCGACCACGTACCTACCGCATCACAGCCCACCCCTACGGTCAGCGCTGTCCACGGCCTCCAGTAGGCTACAAACACCAGAAACTACTTGCAACTCCTGGACAGAGAGCTAGGGTGAATAAGAAGTCGAGCGGGGTCATGTTTCAGGGCCCAATGTATGGTAGTAGCTGATTCTTAAATCACACATACAGATCTCAGTGCTTAAGGTCGGCTTCAATGAAACAACCCACCATGTACTCCTACATGGCCTCTCATCGATACCTTTACCAAATCGTGTTCACCACACCACTCTCATTACCGACATAATCATTTCACTCTAGCCCATCACCCAGATGAACCAGACCTGACACGACTCTAAGCATAGCAGGCATAGCAAGGTAGGAACAACACATACATAGGCTCAATCAACTCCTACACATGCTAGTGGGTTTCATCTAGTTACTGTGGCAATGACAGGTCATGCAGAGGAAATGGGTTCAACTACCGTAGCACACAGCAGTTTGAATCGCGTTGTCTTAATGCAGTAAAAGAGAGCAGGAGCGAGAACATGGGATTGTATCGATATGATCAAATGGTTGGTTGCTTGCCTGATGGTTCGTTGCACGGATACGATTCCTCGTTAGGGTAATCACGGTACTCCTCGGGGACAGATCCTGTCGCAAAGGATAACGATACACAGGCATCACCAAACAAGGTGCAACAATATGATGCATGCATGAAACATGGCAATATGGGTGTGTTGGGCTAATGCAGCTAAAACCAGAAGTGTTTGAGCAAATTTGAATCAAAGATTCAAATTCCAAATTCAAACATGGCCTTTTAAAGTGCCTTTTCTTGTTCTGATTAAAACATCAGCTTAACTTGTTTGATCATGCATGAAAATGGTACAGATGGATAGATTGGATTTTTCTGATCATTTTTCATATATTATTTGTCCAATTTGGAGTTACAGAATAAAAGTTATGAATTTTTGAAGTTTAAATAATATTCTGGAATTTCCTGATTTAATTTAAATCCAGAAATTCAATTACTGCGTCAGCCTGACGTCACCGTGACATCAGCAGGTCAACAGAGCTGGCTCGGGTCAAACCTGACGTGTGGGGTCCACACGTCAGTGACCAGGGGCTAATCCCGCGTTGACCCGGGGCTGGTTAGCTTTGACTAAGCCCTGGGGACCCACTGTCAGCGTCTGGGGTGGTGGATTAGTGGTTAATCATCTAGGCCACGTCAGCTCGCCGGAGTTCTGGCCGGCGGCGACCAACAGTGCGGCGGCGATAGTGGTTTTGGTCGTTTCGGCCACCAAATGGAACGTGGCGACCACCGGAGTGAAGCTGAGGACGACCCGCGGCTCTTGGCGGAGTCCGTTGGGGTCGGGGTGGCCGGAGTCGACGGCGGCGAGCTCGGCTGCGGCCGCCGGGGTTCGGTCGTGCACGGGAGTGGTGCTGGAGCTCGAAGTCGAGCAAGGTGAGGCGCTAGGGATGCTCTACTGGTTCCTGTGAACGCGTTGGACTCGCCGGGGTGACCAAATGGTCACCGGAGCTACGTCGACGGCGAGCTCGGCGACGGCGGAGGTTCGGCCGTGGTGGAGATGCAGCTACGGTGAGGGAACGAGGGGAAGGAGAGGGGGAAACGACTCGTGGGCTCACCGCGGTTGCAGTGGGCGTCGAAGTGGGCTCGGGGACGCGCTGGAGACGGCGAATTCGTCGGCGACGGTGGTCGGGGTCCGAAGAGGGGAACGGCGACGTGGCGGCGATGCAGGGCTTCCGGGGACTCGTGGAGCGGTGAGGAGGAAGAGGGAGTCGAGGCGGAGCTTCTGAGCTACTCGGGGGAGCGAGGGGTGGCCGGAGTCAGTGGCTACGGCGAACGGCGGCGACGGTGGTGTTCGGCCGAGAGCGAGAGAGAGCGAGGGAGAAACGGGGGAGAGTGAGCGAGAGCAGGGGGGGATCGGGACGGCTGCGGGCGTCGTCCACGCGGCCAGGGGGCGTCGGCAAGCAGGAGGTGGCCGCGCGCGCGCGAGCACGCAGCAGCTTCGGGGCGTGGGGAGGAAGACGACGGGGAGCTACAGTGCTGGGCTGGGCCGGCCAGCTGGCTGGGCTGAACAGGGAGGAGCCCAGGTAAGCTTCTCCCTTTTAGTTTTTTTCTGTTTTCTGTTTTATTTAATATTTCTGCAACTTTGTTGAATTAAATAAAATACCTAGACAACTCCAAAATTCACCAAACTACTCCTGGTCCATAGTTGGATTATTTCCAACATGAAACATTTTAGTTTGGAGATATTTGAGCATTTAAATATTTTATATTATTTTAAATGCCCAAATTCAAATAGTTATGATTTAACTCAAGAACCCTAGGATGGCCTAGAAAAGTGTGCACCATTTTTGGCAGAGGTTCTGAACCAAGGCTAAAATGATGGACATTTTAGAAGGGCATTTCAGGTTCATTGAAGAATTATTTTAGTAAACCCTAGTTGGTTTTCAGAGGGGACTGGGGGTTCTGTCATCCCCATTTCAAGTTTCTGATGCAAAAGTAAACATGATGCAACACTCTAATGCATGACTAGCTAGGGTGTGACACTTTTCAACACAATGTGCTTGCCAAAGGATAAAATATAAAAAGGAAAGGTGAAGATCACCATGACTCTTGCATAAGGTATAAGACAAGAATAAAAGATAAGCCCTTCGCAGAGGGAAGCAGAGGTTGTCATGCGCTTTTATAGTTGGATGCACAAAATCTTAATGCGAAAGAACGTCACTTTATGTTGCCACTTGTGATAGGGACCTTGTCAAGACCGGTTTTCCAATAAAACATTTATTGGAAAGCCGACCCTTGTGTTGAGTACAGGAGAATCCTCCTTACTGGTAGACAAATCCTTGATACAGAAATCCAGTAGTACTAAATATTATACAAGGTTGAGTTGAGGATGCTCAACATTTGTTACAAGCATGCCGATATTATTCATAAAGGCGGGTATGACACAAGGGTATGGTGGCATAACTACTGACTCGTAATAAAGGTGGTGGTGGATATGTCACAGTGAAGTGGGTGACATGACTCCTATATCTAACAGCTCATCAAGCGTCAGAGTGAGGCTCGATGATTTTATTTGGTTAGCGGAAGCGTGTATCATACAAGTGATAGATTCCAGGATCGCACGTGGCTGACTGGGACTCCTCTAGGCGTCGGACTCGCTATCGAACTCTTCATCCATAAGATCGCCTTTGTCAGGATCTGGCCAAATCAACAAGCCAGGTGAGTACTTTGAATGTACTCGCAAGATAGTTTGGACATAAGATATAACAAATGTAAACATGATGCACATGAGCAGGTTAGTATGCACAATCAAATAAAAAATTTGCACTGCACGATAAATAAAAGGAAGTTAGGCGGTAGTCCTCCCGAAATCCCTATAAAAATAACTAAAGACCGATCGGGTGTCTGAAGCGACGCCTCAAAAGGTAAAAATAAAATTAAACATGCCACAGTCGGGCGTCGGGGTGACACCACATAAAGGGCTTATATTGAAACTTAAATAACAGAGCATGCCATAGTCGGACGTCTGAGCGACATCACAGAAAGGGCTTATATCAAAAATAAATAACAATAATGCCTCAGTCGGATGTCTGAGCGACATCACATAAAGGGCTTATATCAAAAATAAATAACAATAATGCCACAGTCGGACGTCTAAGCGACATCATATAAAGGGCTTATATTTTATCATTCATATTCAACTAGTTCATAAATTTAAATCATCTCAAGGAAATACTCAGCACATAATAATCAATTGGTTAGTCCATTCACAGGAATAACGTTTAGCCGGGTTTACCACTCTCGATTGTCCTGCTTATACCTCCGGAGACTGACACTGGTGTTGATACCGAGATCAATACTGAGACTGACTCTGACACTGAGATGATGTCCAAGTCCTTGATCATGGACGTGGATACTCGAATGGTTTTGACTCTGCAGAGTTTGTACTCTTTAACCACAGCCAACGGATTTCAGTAGTCACAAGGACTAGTTCCGTTTACGGTGTTTTAGAAGAAATACGTCTAACCAGTACACACCCATTCCACATTCCGCTGCCAGGAATCACCCTCGGCAACGTTCAAGAAAAACCTTAATACGGGGAGGCCACAACCTCGAATAGCATGGGATCAAATTTATATCGCGCGCTCTAAGGGGTGCCCCCCTCTCGGTCCCAACCAGAAACACCCATGCCCCCTGACCGGGTGACGGGCTTTAATCCAGGGCCATGGAACCCTCACCGTGGTCCCTCTGTTTGTGTGTACAAGGAAAGAGGTGTTGACACACGAACACGTCACGTGTACCCTCGACGCCGGGGGCGATGCACTGCAGCTCACGTCGAAGGAGACCCGACCGACAGCGCGATACGCAAGACAGTCAGCGGGCGCTTTTGTAGACCCGAAACCCCGCGCACCCGGGAGGGACCCCGTCAGGGATTGCGGCGGCTATGGGCTGCCCTAGGTCGATTTGCTCGCCCCTAGAGCCTCGGGATTCGCGGCTCTCAAACACGAAGAACAGCGAAGAACGAGAGAGAAAAACAGTGGAGAGATGAAACATAGATGAGAAAGTAGTATATTGATTTGTTCGATTGTGTGTTGTTTCAATCGGCCGTCACCCCCAACATATATAAGAGGCGGCTGGACTTCCCGTACAAGCAAAGGATTTATCTAGGCTTTCCTTACAAGAAAATTACATTAATTTACGTCCAAAAACCCTAGTCAAATTCAGATTGGTTTTATCCAAACTTTCCAAAACTGTTCGGTTTAAACTGGCTGGACCTTGCGGATCCTTTTTGCGGTAGTAAACGACCTCGGATGGAAATGAGCCCAACAGCAATGTTGACCATTTCGACGAGACGAACATCTTTCATGTTGAACGTTTTACCATTAAAGGTCATCTCGAGGGTCAAATAGCTGGCGCAAAATAGATAATTACTCACGCAGCTCATCAGACACACCCATATATGTGTCTGGTTCCAGGCGTCACACTTTGCTCGCTGGAGGGTCTCGCCGTGCGGGCTCTAACTTTTGCATACGACCTCGGATTGAGATGATCTTTATATCAAATCGATCGTTTTGACGAGATGCACAACTTCCGTGTAGGACACTTTTCCATCCAAGATCATCTGAATTAGCTTCTGGGCCCATCTTCAACTTCTCGTCGGCTTGACTATCACAGCCTCCACCCCGGCAGGCCTTCCACCCGGGTAAGCTTTCCACACCAACAAGGTTTCACCCCGGCAAGGTTTTTACCCCGGCAAGGGTTCCTCCCTAGCAAGGTTTCTCCCCGGCAAGATTTCTCACCAGCAAGGTTTTACCTCGGCAAGGTTTCTACCCCGGCAAGAGTTCACACCGGCAAGCTTCTCCGCCGGCAATCTTTCCACTCTGGCAAGCCTTTACACCGGCAAGGTTTTACCCCAGCAAGGTTTTCATTCACCCGGAAAAGGCCAAATACTTTTTCACTCAGGGCCGGCTCGCGAAGTGTTGCCTCTAACTTTTGCATACGAACCCGGATTCGTCACCATGCCAAAATCTGGTGTCAACACATGCCCCCTTGTTTTTCGGCAAAGCTTGTGTGACGAAAAATAACTTGTACTGTGTTTTTTCTAAGGACGATGTCAACAACCCATCGGCCATTTATTTTCCTCGGGACGATAATCAGGTATCGACTATGTTTGTGCTAAGGGCGATAATCATATATCGGCCATTGCCTACTTAGGCTTCTTGCCACACACTTGGGTGGTATTTCTTCAAGTACTTGCCATTGAGAGCTCGAGGTAACAGTGCCCCTTGTACGGATTCCACCAAATAAGAGTTCCCGGGAACTATTCTTGTAATTCTAAAAGGACCTTCCCAACTTGGAGACCACTTCCCGAATTTTCTGTCTCTTGAACCAATCGGGAGAATTACTTTCCAGACGAGATCGCCAACTTGAAAATTCTTCAACTTAACCTTCTTATTGTAAGCCCTTGCTACCCTCAACTTGTCCCTCTCTATGGCCTTCAAAGCAGCCAAACGTTTATCAGCAACCTCATCAATATTGTCTATCATCAAGTTATAAAAGTCTACTGCCGATAAATCATTTTGTTTGGCTATTCTCAAAGCATTCAAATTCACTTCCACCGGTAAAACAGCCTCTTGACCGTATACTAGCTCATATGGAGTCACCTTCATAGCACCATGCCTTGAGATCCTATGTGCCCACAAAGCTTCAGACAACAACTCATGCCATCTCCTTGGATTATCCTCAATCTTCTTCTTGATGAGCTTGATTAAAATTTTATTGCTAGACTCAGCTTGTCCATTGGCTTGGCCATAATATGGAGAGGAATTGAGCAATTTTATGTTATAAGATTCGGCAAATTCTCTAACTTGGTGTGACATGAAAGAGGAGCCTTGATCTGTAGTCAATGTTTGAGGAATGCCGAATCTATGAATAATGTGCTCGGTTATGAATTTAATCACCTCCGTATGTGTCATGTTCTTGAGAGGTACTGCTTCAGACCATTTAGTGAAATAATCGGTTGCCACCAATACGAACCGATGCCCCTTTGAGGAAGACGGATGAATTTGTCCAATAAAGTCTAAACCCCATCCTCTGAAAGGCCACGGCTTGATAATGGGATGTAACATTGCAGCAGGAGCCAACTGAATATCACCAAATTTTCGACAAGCTTCACACCCTTTATAATATATGAAGTGATCATTAATCATAGTCGACCAATAAAACCCAGCACGTGGTAGTAACAATTTCATCTTGGGAGCCGACTGATGAGTGCCACAAATACCTTCATGGACCTCTCCCATAGCAATTCTCGCTTGGTCCTCGTCCAAGCACTTTAAAAGAACATCATCAACCGTTCGGAGATAGAGACCATCATCTCTCATTGTGTATTTGAAAGCCATATGCCGAACAGCCCTGTCCACCCTTCTACTAGGATCACACAAATAATCAACAATGGGTTTCCTCCAGTCTTGACTTTCTCCTACATTGAATATTTCATTACTGGCCGAAACGGTGGGCTCCGGTTCGGCCTCCCCTACGTCGGCAAGACTAGACATCGGCTTTTCAGAAATATGAAACATGCCATGATCAGCATGGTAGCCGGATGCCTGTTGTGCCAACTCATTTGCTTTCCAATTGTCATGTCTAGATATATGAGAAATGCTAAAACAATCCAAAGTAGAAATTATATCTAGACATTTATTAAGATAAACATTAAGTGATTCGTCCAAACACTGAAAGACTTTGGATATTTGCTGCACCACTAGTAACGAATCATCATAAGCCTCAATATGTGTAACACCTATAGCAAGCAACATCTCTAAACCGAATAACAATGCTTCATATTCGGCTTGATTATATGTGCAAAAATATTCTAAGCGGCATGAGGCTTCAAAAACAGCACCATGAGGAGATATGTAAACAATACCAACACCTTGGCCATTGCTACAAACTGAACCATCAAAATATAATCTCCATGGTACTAATGAGACAAGATTTACATCAATGTCATACTTGTCATCAATCCGATGTTCAACAATAAATTTAGCAACAATTTGGCCTTTCATGGATTTTAGAGATTCATAAGCCAAATCATATTCAATCAAAGCATAAGCCCACTTGCCAATTCTACCACTAAGAATTGGCCTATGCAACATGTATTTAATGACATCGGTTTGACAAGCTACTATACAAGCACTTGGCACTAAATAATGTCTCAATTTTGTGCAAGCATAATATAAACATAGACATAATTTTTCAATAAATGTATACCTTGTCTCGGCATCCAATAAGCGACGGCTCAAATAAGTGATTGCATGCTCTTTTCCTTCAGTTTCTTGAGTCAGAACAGCACCAATAACTCCTTCCTCTGCTGCAATGTAAAGCCTGAAGGGTTCCCTATGCTTGGGTGCTTTCATCACCGGAGGAGTGCACAAATAATTCTTGATCATATCAAATGCTTCTTGCTGTTTTGCCCCCCAAGTGAAATCAACATCATTCTTTAACCGAAGGATAGGAGTAAACGCATCAACCTTCCCTGACAGATTAGCTATGAACCTCCTCAAGTAATTGACCTTGCCAAGGAACTTTTGCATATCTCTCTTGCATGTTGGAGCTTCCACTTTCTGTATGGCCTCTATCTTTTTGGGATCAATCTCTATGCCATCTTCATGGATAATGAAGCCCAAAACTTACCAGCTGACACACCGAATGCACACTTCAAAGGATTCATCTTCAGTCCATACTTTTCATTCTTTCAAAAGCTAAACGCAAATCGGCCAAGTGAGATTCAAAAGCATCCGATTTGACAACAATATCATCAATATAAACTTCAAGTATGACACCGAGTAAATCATGAAAAATCAAATTCATAGCCCTTTGATATGTGGCACCAGCATTTTTTAATCCAAATGTCATCACTGTCCATTCGAATAAACCAAGGAAACCAGAGCAATGAAAAGCTGCCTTGGACATGTCCTCTTCGGCCATAAAAATTTGATTGTATCCGGCATTACCATCTAGAAAGCTAATAACTTTATGTCCAGAAGCATCATTAATAAGCATATTGGCTATTGGCATGGGATACTCATCTTTGGGTGTAGCCCTATTCAAATCTCTGAAGTCAATGCACACCCTCAACTTGCCGGATACTTTCTTTTCCACTGGGACAATGTTAGAAATCCACTCGGCATACCTGCAAGGTCTAATAAAATTAGCTTTAAGCAAATCACCGATCTCTTCCTTGATCCGGTCATATGTTTTTGGATTAAACTTTCTGGCCGATTGTTTATATGGTCTAAAACCAGCCTTTATAGGTAACCGATGCTCCACTAGCTCTCGGCTTAAACCTGGCATCTCATGATATTCCCATGCAAAGCAACAGACATATTCTTTCAACAGCTCGATCAACTTAGCTTTATGATCGGCTCTTAAATTTGCATTTACAAATGTCAGCCTAGGAGTTGAACCATCTCCTATATCTATCTCTTCTAATGGATCGGCCGATGTAAAACCTTGTCCTAATTTATCCATATCATCTAACTCTTCTATGGACTCATACATATCGTTCTCATTGGACCGATATTCTACAAGTCGCTTTTGTAACCACTCTGAGTTAGGATCCATTTAAATATATCATACCTTGGAGCCGATCGCATTCAGTCGGCTTTAAAGAGACGGGCACGAAACCATTCTTGGTTGCGCTAAGAAAATCGAATTCTGACAAGTCACGTCCCGTCAAGCAAGTAGCATTTGGGTGTTGCCAATCCACCGATGCCTCGGCCAAAGCAACACAGGCCGAGTTATCCGCATGAATGACTTCCACTTCATCATCAACCCACTGGATCAAAAACTGGTGCATAGTGGATGGCACGCACTGGTTTGCATGAACCCAATCACGGCCTAGTATGACATTGTAATTACCTTGCACCTCAGCGACAAAGAATGTGGTAGCCAAAGTTTTACTTCCCACCGTGAGCTCCACATACATCACACCTTTGGCTTCAGTTTTCTCTTTGCCTTCAAATCCATTGAGCACCATGTTGGTCTTTATCAACTCTTCATCATGCAGCCCCAATTTTTTGAAGACCGAATACGGCATAAGATTCACCACAGCACCACCATCAACAAGCATCCGAGTGAGAGGTGATCCATTGATATGACCTCTGAGATACAACGGTTTTAGATGCGTTACTGGGTCTTTTGGCTTCTCGAATATTGCATTTTTAGGGCCAAAATCCAGCTGAGCCACCTCCCCTTCCTCATTGACAGCACGAAACTCAACAGGTAAGTAATATACCATATTGATATCCATACCTTAATGAACCGGCGTAGACTCATAGTCCAACATATCATCCTCTTCTTCAAGTGCATCCACCGATTCTGAAATTTGTCCAAGTGAAGGAGAAGTAAGAAGTGTCGCAGACGATGTAATAGTTGTCGCATCGTCCTCCTTTGGTGGCGCAGGTGCTGCTGTGATAGGTGTAGAAGCGACTGCATCTTGTATTTGTTTAGGCCTCCACACTTGTTTTGTAGGCACCATGAGCCGAGTGTCATTGAACAACTTATCCCTTTGCTTCTCGGCTTCTTGTTTTGTCATCTCTTGACTCCTTAACCTCTGTAGTTTCCTCTTTTGTGTTTTTGTCAGCCCTGGAGGACACCACTTTGGCTGAGTGTATTTAGGATCTCTCATCTTTACTTGGCTGGTGTTTCCTTCAAGGTCATTAGCCGAGTGCTTTGGCGCGATAGCAAGTATCAGCTCAGTCGGACTGCTATGCATAATCGGCTGTTGTATGGTGAATGTTTCGGTTCCCAAGATGAGTGAGTCGGCATCGGTTTTTTCCTTGCCTTTGCTTGACTCGACCGTTACAGCACTTGGCGACTTAACACGCCATTCTTTCTTGCCGACCCTTTTTTGATCATCTTGCACTGGTCGATTGACACTATTGTTCAAACGGCCTCGTGTGGGATAAGAAAGTCTCTCATGAACGGGCCTCCTTGGTTCTGCCCAACTAGGATGAAAAGCATAAGGGGCCATTGGGGGCTGCCACCATCCTCCATTGAAGTCTCCCATGTAGTATGGCACATAGGGGGGTGGCGGCATCCATGATCCCGGCGCCCACGACCCGTATGGCCTTGCATGATGCTGAAATTCTTCCTGAGGAGGTGGCCTTGAGCGCTTCAAATTTGATGACCGGTTAGAGCTAGAACCGGCATGCATGATTTGCATACTTGGACAACAACATATCAAAAGTTGGCTTGATTTTCTTGCGCTGCACTTTAGCTTCATTCGTCTTCCACTTGCCAACTTCTGGACTTTTGGGCTTGACAAATTTAACTCGAGTATTTTCTTGCACTTGCGGTTGCCCTCTGAGTGTAGGATTCTTGATGGTGACTTTGATCACTTCCTTGCCATCGGGCTGCTTATGAAGCACAACATGTCTCCCCAAGACCTTGTTGCCCTCCTTGTCTTTCCTGGGCTCACCAATAATGACATTAGTTTTATTAGCAGATTTGGCTACCTCCGGCCGAATGAGTAGCTTCTTCCCCTCCAAATCCATGGTATTCATTGGAAAAGGTTGTTTATCAACTTGCATCTCAGAAAAGTTCAATCGTCCGTCATTAATGGCCGATTGTATCTGTCGTCGAAAAACATTGCAATCATTAGTAGCATGAGAAAAAGAATTATGATACTTGCAATAAGCGCGCCGTTTCAGCTCTTCAAACGGCGGTAAAGTATGAGATATTCTAATAATCTTAGGCTGCAGCAAAGCATCAAATATTCTATCACACTTAGCAATGTTAAAAGTAAACTTCATCTCTTCATCATGATTCTTATGAATCGGTTTCAGATCATTGCAAGTAAAGGGTTTGGCCTTAGATGGCCAAACAAATTCAGTAGAAAAAACATCACCCTCATCGTCCGAGTGATGACTATCATATTCCACCATATTCATCTTTGGACGATTGGCTTTGTATCTATGCACTTCTTTGAGGTCTTTGCTTCGGCTTTCCTGAGCCAAAGCCCTTTGTACGACTTGGTTGATATTTAAGAACTCATAGCCTTCTAGCTTTTCTCTAATGGGAGTTCTCAAACCACTCAGCACTAGGTCCGCCAAGTCCCTCTCGGTTATCACCAAACTAAAACACCGGTTTTTTGTTTCTCTGAATCTCTTGACATAATCGGAGACCGATTCATCATGCTTCTGTTTAACCGATGTTAGATGTGACAACTTGAGTTCATTGTCACCGCTATAAAAGTGATCATGAAACTTCTGCTTTAGCTGTGACCAAACCCGAATGGAACCATGGGGTAAAGAAGAAAACCATGAAAATGCGGTACCAGTTAATGATAAAGGAAATAAACGCACTTTCAATTCATTCAGTGAACCTGCCTCACCCAATTGTGCCAAGTATTGACTAACATGCTCCCATGTGGTTTTTGTGCCCTCTCCATTGAACTTAACAAAATCGGGAATCTTATATCCCGGAGGGCACTGGATGGCATCAAAGTACTCAGGGTACGGCTTTTGGTAAATCCGATTCCGAGGTAACTCAACTCCAAAATTTTCTCGAAGCATCTTAGTCATCTCCTCTCTAAGATTAGCTAGACCATCATCCATAGTGGACGATGCAGCTTGTGGCAGTGGCATAGAAGGAGTAGGGTTACTAGTTGTAGGTAGAAATTGTGGCATGTACGTCGAACTATAATTTGGTAGTGGTCGAGCGGTTGTAGCTGTAGGTAGGGTTTGGTTCGGCGTTGCCACCGAACCTGGCATGCTCATAATAGGGTTGATGGGTGTAGTCACAATCTGATTTGTTTGGGTAGGATAATAAGCCATCGGCACGGGAGGCGCCGATGCAATAGGTAAAGCCAGATTAGGGTTTTGCACACTAGCAGCTACACCATCATTACCACTAGACGATTGAGATGTATTCTTCTAAGAATTAGTATTTTCTATGAAAGTTTGGTAGACTAGATTGTTACCATCAGCAATACGACTTTCAATCTCAGCCCACTGCTCAGGAGAAAAGGCAGTACTTACAGAGGGTTTAACCTACTCGGCTTGAAGAGGAGGGAACTTGATTTCTTCAATCGGAGTGATGTTGCCTTGGCGATCCTTCTTGAACTTTGCAAGGAACTCCTACAAGTCCTTATCCTCGCACGCCTTCTTGTACTCCTCATAAACTTGGCGATGTTCGGTCGATATCTCATCAAGACTGGGCTTAATGATGTTATCGGCGTCTACCTCAGATGGCTTGGGAAGATCGGACATGGTGGATGATGATGATTGATCTTCGATCCCCAGCGGAGTCGCCAAAAAGTGTGTTGACACACGAACACGTCACATGTACCCTCGACGCCGGGGGTGATGCACCGCAGCTCACGTCGAAGGAGACCCGACCGACAGCGCGATACGCAAGACAGTCGGCGGGCGCTTTTGCAGACCCGAAACCCCGCGCACCCGGGAGGGACCCTGTCAGGGATTGCGGCGGCTATGGGCTGCCCTAGGTCGATTCGCTCGCCCCTAGAGCCTCGGGATTCACGGATCTCAAACACGAAGAACAGCAAAGAATGAGAGAGAAAAACGATGGAGAGATAAAACGTAGATGAAAAAGTAGTATATTGATTTGTTCGATTGTGTGTTGTTTCAATCGGCCGTCACCCCCTACATACATAAGAGACGGCTGGACTTCCCCTACAAGCAAAGGATTTATCTAGGCTTTCCTCACAAGAAAATTACATTAATTTACGTCCAAAAACCGTAGTCAAATTCGCATTGGTTTTATCCGAACTTTCCAAAACTGTTCGGTTTAAACTGGCTGGACCTTGCGGATCCTTTTTGCGGTAGTAAACGACCTCGGATGGAAACGAGCCCAAAAGCAATCTTGACCGTTTCGACGAGGCGAACATCTTTCATGTTGAACGTTTTTCCATTAGAAGTCATATCGAGGGTCAAATCGCTCGCGCAAAACAGATAATTACTCACGCAGCTCATCAGACACACCCATATATGTGTCTGGTTCCAGGCGTCACACTTTGCTCGCTGGAGGGTCTCGCCGTGCGGGCTCTAACTTTTCATACGACCTCGGATTGAGACAATCTTTATATCAAAATCGATCGTTTTGACGAGACACACAACTTCCGTGTAGGACACTTTTCCATCCAAGATCATCTGAATTAGCTTCTGAGCCCATCTTCAACTTCTCGTCGGCTTGACTATCACAGCCTCCACCCCGGCAGCCCTTCCACCCGGGTAAGCTTTCCACACCAACAAGGTTTCACCCCGGCAAGGTTTTTACCCCGGCAAGGGTTCCTCCCTAGCAAGGTTTCTCCCCCGGCAAGATTTCACATCAGCAAGGTTTTACCTCGGCAAGGTTTCTACCCCGGCAAGAGTTCACACCGGCAAGCTTCTCCGCCGGCAAGCTTTCCACGCCGGCAAGCCTTCACACTGGCAAGGTTTTACCCCGGCAAGGTTTTCATTCACCCGGCAAAGGCCAAATACTTTTTCACTCAGGGCCGGCTCGCGAAGTGTTGCCTCTAACTTTTGCATACGAACCCGGATTCATCACCATGCCAAAATCTGGTGTCAACAAGAGGTTTGCAACTTACTAAACCGCACTCTTTGCAGAAAACATGTGGCAGCACGAAGGGGAAATGAACGGGATCGAGACTTGATCCACGTTAGTACTGAGGTTATACGGTTGACTTAAGACTGGCATGCTTCAACAATACCAGCTTGCAACCCATCATGCCACCACAAGATCAGGTTATCTTATCATCATAAGAACACTCAAGCTTCGAAGCTCACCTATAGCTTGCCTTGCATGCAACACAACATTCACTAATGCTTATATAAACATGCCATGAGAAAGAACTACTCGACCAAACATGCAAAACACTCATCATATCAAAGGTTCAAACATGCTTGCCTGGTTCGGAGTAGTCGGAGTCTAGCTCGGCGAAGTTCGCGGTTCCGCCACCTCCTCCAGTATCTACGGTATAAAGAAATCGTATACTAACGTAAATACCGTGTGTGTATAAAAATTGTCCCAAAATTTTTTCAAATAAATATGACAAAAAACTAGACAGAAAACTAAAGATGACAGAAAAAGAAACAATTCAAAATCATCTTCTGTTAAAAAGTTATAAGGGTTTTAGCCTAGGGACTTATCTGTAATGAAACAGAAAGTTTCCAGGGTTTATTTTATAAAAACAGAAAACGTTTTGTTAGGAAATACGCCACCCAACAGAGAAAGCGTACTTTGCCCGAAGGCGTTTTCCAGAAAAATGGTTCGAATAGAAAATGAGAGGCTGGCGAGGGGGTCCCACTCGTCAGGTTTGAATATTTGAAAACAGAGCTCGCCGGTGCCTGAAGCTTGCGGTGGTCACTGGCGACGATCCACGGCGAGGTAGAGGAAAAGGAGGGTACCTACGGGTTCATGGTGCTCTCCCGCGTCTGTGGGTGGTGGAGTTGGTCCTCGGCGAGCCCCACGTCGACGGCGGCCTTAACTCCGGCGGACGGCGGTTCGGGAGGTGGTGGACCTCGTCGGGGAAAGCTGCAGACGCCAAATTGAGGCTCGAGTTAGATGATTGAGTGCACTAGGAGGCTACTGGCGGGGATTGGGAGGCGGGGGTGCCCTCACCGGAGCGAATCGTGCCGGAGCACGAAGCGGGTCGGGGCGGCCGGAGTCGGAGAAGAAGACCTCCTCAAGGTCCTCCTAGTAGCTAGGCAGGGCTCTGGTGAGGTGGAGGTGTGGTGCAGCGTCGAAGGCGAGCTCGAGGGCTCCTTTTATAGCAGATCCGAGGCGGTTGCCATGAACGGTATAACTCTGGTGGTGATTACGGCGGGGCAGTGGCCGAACGGGGTTTCTAGGCAGTTGGGCATCAACGTGCGGGTCTACTGGTTCCATCCAGAGGCTGAGCTTTGCAAAACTTGGGTGGTACTCCATGATCTCGACGGAACGGCTCACGGGCACGTCGGCGGCAGGGAGCGCGCCCTGTGCTTGCCAGGCCACGGCGACGGTGTTGCGGCATGTGCAGAGGAGGGGATGGCCACGCGGAGGCCTCTGGTGGTTTGGGCGGTGCTGGACGGCGCCGAATGGCAGGGCCGGCCCCTGTTGGCCGCCATGGGTGGTTCTACCACCGCGGAAGACGCCGGAGCTTGGTGAGCCACGTCGCCACCGAGGCTCATGCCCATCCAAAAGATCGTGCGGCGCTCTGGATAAGGAGAAGGAGCAGTGAGCATAGTGCCAGAGCAAGCACTGGCGAGATTGACGCCGCGACTCTAAAGAAACGACACTAGCGGCAGAACTGAATCACTGAACTTCTGAACTTTCTGAATTTTGACAGAAACAGTGCACGCCAGGTGTTCGATGAAATGTTTTTGGCATGTGGGAAATTTTTCTGGAGCTGACCTTTGGTGAGGGGGTCTCTTGATGTATCTGGAGGCTGCCTGAATTATCTCAGATTTTTAGGAGAAGAAAAAATATGAATTTCACCAAAAATGGCAAATCTGGTCAAACTTGCAGTGGGCAAATTTTGAAAATTTTGAACTGTGGGCCAGTGGATCTTGATGGATCTTGGTTGAGGGTGCTAAGGACTATCCAAAGAGATTTATTTGGGATCAAGATTCAAAGGAAAATTGGTAGTCTCTTTGTAAACCACCCTAGCCCAAATAAATGACAGAAAAATGATTTTGAAGATAAAATAATTAGAATAAAATCAAAAGGGGTTGAGACTTGCTGGAATAGGGTGCTAGGCTTGACTCAAAGTAGGGAGATGGTTTTGGAAGAAAATTTTCTTCATAGGCCATGGCAAGAGGATACTTTTTGAAAGGAGAAGAATAAATCCAGAAGTTTTAATGGAATTCTTTTTAAATGAAAAGTATTGCAAAAAACCTTCCAATGCTATTTGTTATGAGCCAACACAAGATGAAAAACCCTCAAGGCCAAAGATCAAGATTTTGGGAAGAACCCAAAAAAAGTACTTGTCATAAAAGAAAAGTTTTTGAAAGGGAGAGTCCTTTAGAAAAATTTTAAATAACCCCTTTCAAAACAAATAGAGAATTTTGGTAAAACCAAGGGAAAATTTTTGGAGTGTTACAACACCTACCCCCTTAGGAAAAATCTCGTCCCCGAGATTTTAGCTGATCCTCAAATAGGTGTGGGTACTCTGCCCGGAGAGAGTCCTCTCTTTCCCATGTCGCTTCATCCTCGGTGTGATTGCTCCACTGAACCTTGAAAAACTTGATTGTTTTCTGACGGGTCCTCCTTTCAGACTCTTCTAATATCTTTATTGGACGTTCCCTATAGGTGAGGTCTGGTTTCACGTCAATGCTCTCATGTGATATTTGCTTCTCTGGGTTGCTTACACATTTCCTCAACTGTGAGACGTGGAACACGTCGTGGACGTCTGACAGCTCTTTAGGTAGGTCTAGCTGGTAGGCTACTGTGCCTCTCCGTGCGACCACACAGAAGGGTCCAATAAATCTTGGTGCTAGCTTTCCTTTAACCTTGAACCGTTGCAGGCCCCTCATAGGGGATACTCGTAGATACACATATTCACCGGGTTCAAAGCTGACTTCACGGTGCTTTCGATCGTAATAACTCTTTTGTCGGCTTTGAGCTGTCTTGAGTCGGTCCCTGATTTGTCTAACTTTCTCTTCAGCATCCTTGAGCATGTCTGGGCCGAAGATACGGTTGTCTCCTGTTTCTGACCAATTTAATGGAGTACGACATCTCCGCCCGTACAAGGCCTCAAAAGGTGCCATTTGTAGACTGGATTGGTAACTGTTGTTATATGCGAACTCGGCATATGGCAAGCTTTCTTCCCAACTGGTTCCATAGGTGAGGACACATGCTCTCAGCATGTCCTCTAAAATTTGGTTCACGCGTTCAGTTTGTCCATCAGTCTGGGGGTGGTATGCTGTACTGAATGCTAGTTGAGTTCCCAGAGCCTGTTGTAAATGATCCCAGAATTTCGAGACGAATTGAGTGCCTCTGTCGGATATTATAGTCTTTGGAACTCCATGTAGACAAACTATACGGGAGAGATAAAGCTTGGCAAGCTTCTGAGTGGTGTGGGTTGTCTTTACTGGGATGAAATGTGCCACCTTGGTTAGTCTATCTGTGATGACCCATATGGCATCATTTCCGTGTTGTGACCGAGGTAGTCCGACAATAAAATCCATCCCAATTTCGTCCCATTTCCACTCAGGTATCCGGTTTAGCTGTAATAGTCCCGCTGGTTTTTGATGCTCGACTTTAATGCGTTGACAAGAATCGCAACATGCAATGAAGGTGGCTATATCCCTCTTCATACCGTGCCACCAAAATCTTTCCTGAATGTCCTTATATATTTTGGTTCCTCCAGGGTGGATTGAATATGGAGCGGTGTGGCCTTCAGCTAGAATTAGCTGTTTGAGGTCCTCTATATATGGCACGCAGAGTCTGTCTCTGTACCATAATATTCCCTCATCGTCTACGACGAATTCCGAGGCCTTGCCCATACTCACTTTTCTTTTTATGCCTTCGATGCTGGGATGTCCATGCTGAGCTTTCTTAATCTTCTCCACAAGGGTGGGTTGTATTTCCAAATTTGGCACAGGGCCTTCCGTGACCATCACACAGTTTAGTTTGGCGAACTCCTGTTGAAATTCAGGTCTCAAGTTATGTGTACTGTCGTTTCCTGAGCTGGGGTTTCGACTAAGAGCATCTGCCACTACATTTTCTTTTCCTGGATGGTAGTGGATTCCAACATCATAGTCTTTCACTAATTCCAACCGGCGCCGTTGCCGTAAATTGAGCTCTGGTTGTGTGAAAATATATTTGAGACTTTTGTGGTCCGTATATATTTCACAACGATTTCCAAGCAAAAAGTGTCTCCACTCTTTGAGTGCATGAATGACCGCTGCCAATTCTAAGTCATGAGTGGGATAATTTTCTTCATGCTTTCGATGTTGTCTGGAAGCGTATGCGACTACTTTGCCCTCTTGCATTAGCACGCATCCTAGGCCTTTCCGGGATGCGTCACAATACACTTCAAAACTTTTGTGTATGTCTGGTATAACCAATACTGGTGTTGTTCTTAATTTCCTCTTGAGTTCTTGGAAACTTTTCTCGCAAGCTTCAGTCCACAGAAATTTCTTCTCCTTCTTGAGTAACTGTGTCATTGGTTTTGCTATGGTGGAGAACCCCTCAATAAACCTTCGGTAGTATCCAGCCATTCCCAGAAAACTTCGGACATCTGTTACGTTGGCTGGTGGTTTCCAGCCAAGCACGGCCTTGACTTTTTCTGGGTCCACGGCAACACCTTCTTGGGTCAATACGTGGCCTAGAAAACCAACCTGTCTTAACCCAAATTCACATTTGCTGAATTTGGCGTATAATTGGTGTTTCCTTAATTCTCCCAGTACAATCCTGAGATGTTCTGCATGCTCTTCTGGTGTCTTAGAGTATACTAGAATGTCATCAATGAATAACCACAACAAATTTGTCCATAAATTTCATAAACACTTTGTTCATGAGATGGAAAAAATACGCGGGGGCATTTGTTAGTCCAAACGGCATGACTGTAAACTCATATAATCCGTATTTGGAGGTGAAGGTTGTCTTAGGGATATCTTCGGTCCGAACTTTTAATTGATGATATCTTGACCTTAAATCAATTTTTGAGAAAACTTTGGCTTGTGCGAGCTGGTCAAATAAATCATTTATCCGTGGCATCGGATATTTATTTTTGATGTTGACCATGTTGAGTGCTCGATAGTCTATGCATAATCGCAGTGTCCCATCCTTTTTCTTAGCAAATAATACCGGTGAACCCCAAGGTGAGGAGCTGGCTCGTATAAATCCTTTGTCCAGTAATTGTTTTATTTGCTTCTTTAATTCTACCAACTCGGAGGGTGCCATCCTATAGGGTTACTTGTAAATGGGGGTGATCCTGGGTGCTAGTTCAATGCTGAACTCTATTTCCCGGTCTGGCGGCATGCCTGGAAGTTCTTCTGGAAATACGTCAGGGAACTCACATACCACTGGAACTTTCCTTAGCTCTGAAATGTCCACTTTGTTCAACTTTGGTTGTCGGGATCTTGGTCTTTCTTGAGCTGCGACTTTTATTGTCTTCCCGTGGTGATGAGTGAGAATTACAGTCCCGTTGAAGCAATCGATAAATCCTTTGTTGGTGGTTAACCAATCCATTCCTAGGATAACATCCAGCCCTTTATTCTCCAATACAATGAGGTTTTCTTGAAACTTTAGTCCTTCAAACTCAATAACCACACCTTGGTAGTAACTCTGTGTGATTTGCTTATTCCTGGGGGACTTGATGATCATGGATTTTTCCAAAGGGAGCATCGAAAAATCATGTTGCAAAGCAAAACTCTTTGAAATGAATGAGTGAGAAGCTCCAGAATCAAACAAAACCGTGGCAGGTATTGTGTTGACAGGGAACGTACCGAGTACGATATCCGGGGCATTCTGTGCTTCCTCCTTGGTCACATGGTTCAAGTGACCCTTCTTGTGATTGTTATTGGGGTTGAAGTTGTTACGCATGGGTGCTGAACTGTTTCCATTGTTGTTCAGCTTTGGGGCCGAGTTTCTTGGCTTTGGGCACTGTTTAGCATAGTGTCCTTCCTCTCCACAAGCGTAGCAAGTAACACCTGGGCGATATGTAAAACCTTTGTCCCTTGCGTGAAAATTTTTGTTTGGGCGTGGAACATTGGTTGTGGGTCTGTTCGCTCCAATCTTCTGAGGGTCAGTCTTGTTTCGGTTGTTGCGAGCATGAGTAGTCTTATCCCTTTTCCGCTTGCAAAATTCCTCCAAGCTGTGGCGCTCATTTTCCAATGTAATGGCCTTGTCCACAAGTGCTTTGAAATCCGGGAAGGTGTGTACGACCAGCTGGCATTTAAGTGCTGGTGCCAGACCATCTAGAAATTTCTCCATCTTTTTGTTCTCTGTCATATGCTCTTTGTTGGCGTAACGAGACAATAGAGCAAACTGACTATTGTACTCAATCACCGTCATGCTTCTCTGCTTGAGGTCATCAAATTCCCTTTTCTTGATCATCATAATGCTTCTGGGAATGTGCGCCCCACGAAATCCTTCCTTAAAATCTTCCTAGGTGATATTATTTTCATTGGGGTGCATGTGTAGGAAATTCTCCCATCATGATGCGGCTGCTCCCGTGAGATAGTGAGGTGCATAAAGTACCTTCTCACGGTCTGAACACTGTGCAATAATTAACTTCCTTTCAATGTCTCGAAGCCAATCATCGGCCTCAACAGGTCTATCAGTGTGAGAGAACGTTGGGGGACGCGTCTTTTGTAATTCAGACAATTTGGAGTGCTGCTGATATGGTTCACGGTGGTTTCCCATATTGATAACATGGTTCATCATTTCTTGACGCTGCTGCTGGCTTTGCTCATAAAGGCGGCATACTTGAGAAAATGTTGTTTCACTGCCTTGCTGACTTGACTGTCCCTGTGTGAAATTGTTACTTGTCTGGGTACCATAATTTTCTTCCGGCGGACTAGGCATGGAACGAGTCCAGGGACGAGGCATATTCCACTCTGGGGTATTTTTGCAAAAATCATGAGAAAAAATGAGTGGCAAAAATAAATAATTTTGTAAAGGTGGAAATTTTAAACATTCCAACATTTTTCAAGAAAACACTTGATTGCGCATGGAGAAGGACCGCTTAGTACATATCTTACACGCAAGCCGTAATTATATAGTACATCACTCAGGATGTGCGTACACATTCCTGACATGTTATTTAGGCTAGTGCACTTCTCCGAGTTCCTACATGATGCGCACACAAACTACTTATCATCAAACCTATGTACATATAAACATATCATACAAGCTGGCACATCGCATGGCTGCTAGGCGTACTCAGTCGGAGATGGTGAAAACTTCCTTCGGCCCGCCGAGGGCAAGACCCAGTGGTGTTGGAGACTCAACCTCCTCCTCACTAATAGGCTCCCGGCGTGAAATACTGGTTTGAGGGACTGGTGCAGGCGCGGTAGGTGGTGCAGCTCTGACTGGAGTAGGAGCAATGACCTAGTCAAACTCCTCAGTAGTAGGCAGGCGGCGAGCGGTGGCTAAGATGGCAGCTGTATAGGATGTCGAGGACGAGACGTAAGTTAGCGGTGGTGTTGTATGGAGGAGCTCCCTCCTGTTGGCGGAACAGCCTTGAACGAAGTCCATACGAGCAGCCACAAGGTCGTCCACAAGGTTATCAAAAGCTGCCTCAAGAGCCTTGAGATACTCAACAAGCATCTCAATAGCCTCATCTCTCTCCCCTAGCGCAAGCGAATGCATAGTGACAAGTGTATGGCACATGGCATGGGAGGTAGCGGTAGCGACGAGTCTTCATCGAAGGGAGCACATCCTGGAGATGAGCTATCGCCTCACGGGCAGCCATCTGCATGGCATGCCTCTCCGTAGGCATGGCCCTTCCCAAAAATCGGAGGCGGCGTGACTCAGAACGTCCTCCCTTGAATTGCACCGCGGCCTGGTACATAGACACGCTGTCGCTGATCTTGTGCTGGTAGAGCGTGAACTCCGGACGAGCCGATGGCCCGATCGCGACCTTGGTGTTGGAGACGAGAAGCTTGATGAACCCCTCAGGAACATTGGCGAACACCTGTGACTCACAGTCGTTGCCAGCCATCTACAAAAGTAGACAAAAATTCCGAATAGTCAAGTCATAAATTTATGATGACTAACAGAAAATTGCTACTTTTGCAAAATGCTAAAAATAGCACTTATTACGCTAATAACCGATTAGCGATTGCACCTAGTGGCTTCCTATAGTCAGCCTGGCTCTAGTACCAAGTTTGTCAAGACCGGTTTTCCAATAAAACATTTATTGGAAAGCCGACCCTTGTGTTGACCAGTGCAGGAGAATCCTCCTTACTGGTAGACAAATCCTTGATACAGAAATCCAGTAGTACTAAATATTATACAAGGTTGAGCTGAGGATGCTCAACATTTGTTACAAGCATGCCGATATTATACATAAAGTCGGGTATGACACAAGGGTATGGTGGCATAACTACTGACTCGTAATAAAGGTAGTGGTGGATATGTCACAGTGAAGTGGGTGACATGACTGCTATATCTTACAGCTCATCAAGCGTAGGAGTGAGGCTCGATGATTTTATTTGGGTAGAGGAAGCGTGTATAATACAAGTGATCAATTCCAGGATCGCACGTGACTGACTGGGACTCCTCTAGGCGTCGGACTCGCTATCGAACTCTTCATCCATAAGATCGCCTTCGTCAGCATCTGGCCAAATCAACAAGCCAGGTGAGTACTTTGAATGTACTCGCAAGACAGTTTGGACATAAGATATAACAAATGTAAACATGATGCACATGAGCAGGTTAGTATGCACAATCAAATAATAAATTTGCACTGCACGATAAATAAAAGGAAGTCAGGCGGTAGTCCTCCCAAAATCCCTATAAAAATAACTGAATACCGATTGGGTGTCTGAAGCGACGCCTCAAAAGGTAAAAATAAAATTAAACATGCCACAGTCGGGCGTCGGGGCGACACCACATAAAGGGCTTATATTGAAACTTAAATAACAGAGCGTGCCACAGTCGGACGTCTGAGCGACATCACAGAAAGGGCTTATATCAAAAGTAAATAACAATAATGCCTCAGTCTGATGTCTAAGCGACATCACATAAAGGGCTTATATCAAAAGTAAATAACAATAATGCCACAGTCGGACGTCTGAGCGACATCACATAAAGGGCTTATATTTTATCATTCATATTCAACTAGTTCATAAATTTGAATCATCTCCAGGAAATACTCAGCACATAATAATCAATTGGTTAGTCCATTCACAGGAATAACGTTCAGCCGGGTTTACCACTCTCGATTGTCCTGCTTATACCTCCGGAGACTGACACTGGTGTTGATACCGAGATCGATACTGAGACTGACTCTGACACTGAGATGATGTCCAAGTCCTTGATCGTGGACGTGGATACTCGAATGGTTTTGACTCTGCAGAGTTTGTACTCTTTAACCACAGCCAACGGATTTTAGTAGTCACAAGGACTAGTTCCGTTTACGGTGTTTTAGAAGAAACACGTCTAACCAGTACACACCCATTCCACATTCCGCTGCCAGGAATCACCCTCGGCGACGTTCAAGAAAACCTTAAGACGAGGAGGCCACAACCTCGAATAGCATGGGATCAAATTTATATCGCGCGCTCTAAGGGGTGCGCCCCTCTCGGTCCCAATCGGAAACACCCATACCCCCTGACCGGGTGACGGGCTTTAATCCAGGGCCATGGAACCCTCACCGCGGTCCCTCTCTTAGTGTGTACAAGGAAAGAGGTTTGCAACTTACTAAACCGCACTCTTTGCAGAAAACATGTGGCAGCACGAAGGGGAAATGAACGGGATCAAGACTTGATCCGCGTTAGTACTGAGGTTATACAGTTGAATTAAGACTGGCATGCTTCAACAATACCAGCTTGCAACCCATCATGCCACCACATGATCAGGTTATCTTATCATCATAAGAACACATCAAGCTTCGAAGCTCACCTGTAGCTTGCCTTGCATGCAACACAACATTCACTGATGCTTATATAAACATGCCATGAGAAAGAACTACTCGAAAAAACATGCAAAACACTCATCATATCAAAGGTTCAAACATGCTTGCCTGGTTCGGAGTAGTTGGAGTCTAGCTCGGCGAAGTTCGCGGTTCCGCCACCTCCTCCGGTATCTACAGTATAAAGAAATCGTATACTAACGTAAATACCGTGTGTGTTTAAGAAATGTCCCAAAAAATTTCAAATAAATATGATAAAAAACTAGACAGAACACTAAAGATGACAGAAAAAGAATCAATTCAAAATCATCTTCTGTTAAAAAGTTATAAGGGTTTTAGCCCAGGGACTTATCTCTAATGAAACAGAAAGTTTCCCGGGTTTATTTTATAAAAACAGAAAACGTTTCGTTAGGAAATACGCCACCCAACAGAAAAAGCGTACTTTGCCCAAAGGCTTTTTCCAAAAAAATGGTTCGAATAGAAAAGGAGAGGCTGACGAGGGGGTCCCACTCGTCAGGTTTGAATATTTGAAAACAGAGCTCACCGGCGCCCGAAGCTTGCGGTGGTCGCCGGCGACGATCCACGGCGAGGTAGAGGAAAAGGAGGGTACCTACGGGTTCACGGTGCTCTCCCGTGTCTGTGGGTGGTGGAGTTGGTCGTCGGCGAGCGCCACGTCGACGGCAGCCTTAACTCCGGCGGACGGCGGTTCGGGAGGTGGTGGACCTCGTCGGGGAAAGCTACAGACGCCAAATTGAGGCTAGGGTTAGATGATTGAGTGCACTAGGAGGCTACTCGCGGGATTGGGAGGCGGGGTGCCCTCACCGGAGCGAATCGTGCCGGAGCCCGAAGCGGGTCGGGGCGGCCGGAGTCGGAGAAGAAGACCTCCTCGAGGTCCTCCTAGTAGCTAGGCGGGGCTCTGGTGAGGTGGAGGTGTGGTGCAGCATAGAAGGCGAGCTCGAGGGCTCCTTTTATACCAGATCCGAGGCGGTTGCCGTGAACGAGATAACTCCGGTGGTGATTACGGTGGGCAGTGGCCGAATGGGGTTTCTAGGCGGTTGGGCATCAACGTGCGGGTCTACTGGTTCCATCCAGAGGCTGAGCTTGGCAAAACTTGGGCAGTACTCCATGATCTCGACGGAACGGCTCACGGGCACGGCGGCGGCAGGGAGCGCGCCCTGTGCTTGCCAGGCCACGATGACGGTGCTGCGGCGTGTGCAGAGGAGGGGATGGCCACGCGGAGGCCTCTGGTGGTTTGGGCAGTGCTGGACGACACCGAATGGCAGGGCCGGCCCCTGTTGGCCGCCATGGGTGGCTCTGCCACCGCGGAAGACGCCGGAGCTTGGCGAGCCACGTCGCCACCGATGCTCATGCCCATCCAAAAGATCATGCAGCGCTCTGGATAAGGAGAAGGAGCAGTGAGCATCGTGCCAGAGCGAGCACGGGCGAGATTGACGCCGCGACTTTGAAGAAACGACACTGGCGGCAGAACTGAATCACTGAACTTCTGAACTTTGTGAATTTTGACAGAAACAGTGCACGTCAGGTGTTCGATGAAATGTTTTTGGCATTTGGGAAATTTTTCTGGAGCTGATCTTTGGTGAGGGGGTCTCTTGATGTATCTCGAGGCTGTCTGAATTATCTCAGATTTTTAGGAGAAGAAAAAATATGAATTTCACCAAAAATGGCAAATCTGGTCAAACTTGCAGTGGGCAAATTTTGAAAATTTTGAACTATGGGCCAGTGGATCTTGATGGATCTTGGTTGAGGGTGCTAAGGACTATCCAGAGAGATTTATTTGGGATCAAGATTCAAAGGAAAATTGGTAGTCTCTTTGTAAACCACCCTAGCCCAAATAAATGACAGAAAAATGGTTTTGAAGATAAAATAATTAGAATAAAATCAAAAGGGGTTGAGACTTGCTGGAATAGGGTGCTAGGCTTGACTCAAAGTAGGGAGATGGTTTTGGAAGAAAATTTTCTTCATAGGCCATGGCAAGAGGATACTTTTTGAAAGTAAAGAATAAATCCAAAAGTTTTAATGGAATTCTTTTTAAATGAAAAGTATTGCAAAAAACCTTCCAATGTTATTTGTGTCGAGCCAACACAAGATGAAAAACCCTCAAGGCCAAAGATCAAGATTTTGGGAAGAACCCAAAAAAAAGTACTTGTCATAAAAGAAAAGTTTTTGAAAGGGAGAGTCCTTTAGAAAATTTTTAAATAACCCCTTTCAAAACAAATAGAGAATTTTTGTAAAACCAAGGCAAAAATTTTGGAGTGTTATACACCGTTATTATGCAGTCCGTCGCTTTTATTGCTTCCACATCACAAGATCGTATAAAGCTTATTTTCTCCACACTAATAGATCATACATATTTAGAGAGCAATTTTTATTGCATGCACCTATGACAACTTACTTGAAGGATGTTACTCAATCCATAGGTAGGTATGGTGGACTCTCATGGCAATACTGGTTTAAGGGATGTTTGGAAGCACAGGTGGTATCTCTACTTGGTGCAAAGAATTTGGCTAGGATGAGGGGGAAAGGCAAGCTCAGCATGTTGAATGATCCATGACAATATACTTTATTTCAGATATAAGAAAACATAACCCATTACGTTGTCTTCCTTGTCCAACATAAACCTTTTAACATGTCATATTTTAATGAGTGCTCACAATTATAAAAGATGTCCAAGATAGTATATTTATATGTGAAATCTCTCTTCCCTCAATATTCTTTCATGAATTGTTCAAGTGACCAATACAATGTTTGCTAACCTTCAATAAATTTACCACCTCTACTTCTTATATGTGAAGTCATTACTCCCCATGGGATAAGCATATAAAAAATATATAATTTCAGATTTATGATATTGAAATCATTCAACTATTTACTCATAGGATATAAGTGAAGCACACGAGTAAATGATAAACTACTCCAAAAAGATATAAGTGAAGATCAATGAGTAGTTAAACAATTATGTAGCTATGTGAAGACTCTCCCATTTAATAATTTCAGATCTTGATATTTTATTCAAACAGGAAGCAAAACAAAATAAATTGACACTCTAAGAATGGAAAACATCACGTGAAGAAGGAAAAACTTAGGATCAACCGAAACTAACAGATAGTTGTTGAAGAAGAAAGGTGGGATGCCAACCGGGGCATCCCCAAGCTTAGACGCTTGAGACTTCTTGAAATATTATCTTGGGATGCCTTGGGCATCCCCAAGCTTGAGATTTTGTGTCTCCTTAATTCTTCTCATATCGCGGTCTCCCTAAATCTCAAAAGCTTCATCCACACTAAACTCAACAAGGACTCGTGAGATAAGTTAGTATAAACCAATGCAAAAAACTTATCATACTCTACTGTAGCAAATCACTAAAATTATTATTAAACATCGCATACTAAATGCCTCTCATAATTAATAGTCCTGTCCTCAAATAGAATCATTAAAGAAGCAAACATATGCAAACAATGCAAACATAACAGCAATCTGCCTAAACAGGACAGTCTGTAAAGAATGCAGCAAGATCCATACTTCCCTAGCAACAAAAATTATGAAAGAAAATTCCCACTGTAGTAAATTTATCAGATCTTATTATGCAAAAGGTTTCAACATTTTATTACATTCTGACTTTTCTATGGAATTTTTGCAACAGCGGTAAACTTTCTGTTTTCAAACAGCAACATGAAGACTTGTAAAATAGGCATAGTAAAGGCAATCAATGCCACTTTTATTGAAATAAAAGATGCAAAAAATTGTTCTAAATAACAGCAAGCAAATCCTAACAAAATAAATTGACGCTCCAAGCAAAACACATATCATCTGGTGAATAAAAATATAGCTCCAAGTAAAGTTACCAATGAACGAAGACGAAAGAGGGGATGCCTTCCGGGGCATCCCCAAGCTTAGGCTCTTGGTTATCCTTGAATATTACCTTGGGGTGCCTTGGGTATCCCCAAGCTTAGGCTATTGCCACTCCTTATTCCATAGTCCATCGAATCTTTACCCAAACTTGAAAACTTCACAACACAAAACTTAACAGAAAACTCGTAAGCTCCGTTAGTATAAGAAAATAAAACCACCACTTAGGTACTGTTGTGAACTCATTCTAAATTCATATTGGTGTAATATATACTGTATTCCAACTTCTCTAGGGTTCATACCCTCCGATACTACTCATAGATTCATCAAAATAAGAAAACAACACAATGAAAACGGAATCTGTCAGAAAAAGAACATTCTGTAGTAATATGTATCAAACCTATACTTATGGAACTCCAAAAATTCTGAAAAAAATTGGTGGACCTGAGGAATTTGTCTATTAATCATCTTCAAAACGAATCAACTTAAAATCACTCTCCAGTAAAAAAAATGGCAGCACATCTCATGAGCCCTAAAGTTTCTGTTTTTTACAGCATGATCATAAAGACTTCACCCAAGTCTTCCCAAAGGTTCTACTTGGCACAAACACTAATTAAAACGTAAAACCACAGCTAACCAGAGGCTAGATGATTTATTTATTACTAAACAGGAGAAAAAGGCAAGGAACAAAAATAAAATTGGGTTGCCTCCCAACAAGCGCTAACGTTTAACGCCCCTAGCTAGGCATGATGATTTCAATGGTGCTCACAGAAAAGATAAGAATTGAAACATAAAGGGAGAATCATGAAGAATATTACTAGCACATTTAAGTCTAACCCACTTCCTATGCATAGGGATTTTGTGAGCAAACAACTTATGGGAACAATAATCAACTAGCATAGGAAGGCAAAACAAGCATAACTTCAAAACTTTAAGCACATAGAGAGGAAACTTGATATTATTGAAATTCTTACAAGCATATATTCCTCCCTCATAATAATTTTCAGTAGTATCATGAATGAAATCAACAATATAACCAACACCTAAAGCATTATTTTCTTGATCTACTTGCATAGAAATTTTACTACTCTCCACATAAGCAAATTTATTATCATCAATAGTAATGGGAGAAAACTCAACAAAATAACTATCATGTGAGGCATAATACAATTGAAAATTAAAATCATGATGACAAGTTTCATGGTTATCATTATTCTTTATAGCATACATGTCATCACAATATTCATCATAGATAGCAACTTTGTTCTCATAATCAATTGGAACCTCTTCCGAAATAGTGGATTCATCACTAAATAAAGTCATGACCTCTACAAATCCACTTTCATCAATATAATCATCATAAATAGGAGGCATGCTTTCATCATAATAAATTTTCTCATCAAAACTTGGGGGACAAAAAATATCATCTTCATCAAACATAGCTTCCCCACGCTTGTGGCTTTGCATATCATTAGCATCATCGATATTCAAGGAATTCATAATAATAACATTGCAATCATGCTCATCATACAAAGATTTAGTGCCAAACATTCTAATGCATTCTTCTTCTAGCACTTGAGCACAATTTTCCTTTCCATCATTTTCACAAAATACATTAAAAAGATGAGGCATATGAGGCAACCTTAATTCCATTTTTTTTGTAGTTTTCTTTTATAGACTAAACTAGTGATAAAACAAGAAACAAAAAGATCTGATTGCAAGATCTAAAGATATACCTTCAAGCATTCACCTCCACGGCAACGGCGCCAGAAACTGCTTGATGTCTTCTACGCAACCTTCTTCTTGTAGACATTGTTGGGCCTCCAAGTGCAGAGGTTTGTAGGACAGTAGAAAATTTCCCTCAAGTGGATAACCTAAGGTTTATCAATCCGTGGGAGGCATAGGATGAAGATGGTCTCTCTCAAACAACCCTGCAACCAAATAACAAAGAGTCTCTTGTGTCCCCAACGCACCCAATACAATGGTAAATTGTATAGGTGCACCAGTTCGGCGAAGAGATGGTGATACAAGTGCAATATGGATGGTAGATATAGGTTTTTGTAATCTGAAAATATAAAAACAGCAAGGTAACAAGCGATAAAAGTGAGCGTAAACGGTATTGCAATGCTAGGAAACAAGGCCTAGGGTTCATACTTTCACTAGTGCAAGTTCTCTCAACAATAATAACATAATTGGATCATAAAACTATCCCTCAACATGCAACAAAGAGTCACTCCAAAGTCACTAATAGCGGACAACAAACAAAGAGATTATGGTAGGGTACGAAACCACCTCAAAGTTATTCTTTCTGATCGATCAATTCAAGAGTCCGTAGTAAAATAACACGAAGCTATTCTTTCCGTTCGATCTATCATAGAGTTCGTACTAGAATAACACCTTAAGACACAAATCAACCAAAACCCTAATGTCACCTAGATACTCCAATGTCACCTCAAGTATCCGTGGGTATGATTATACGATATGCATCACACAATCTCAGATTCATCTATTCAACCAACACAAAGAACTTCAAAGAGTGCCCCAAAGTTTCTACCAGAAAGTCAAGACGAAAACATGTGCCAACCCCTATGCATAAGTTCACGAGGTCACGGAACCCGCAAGTTGATCACCAAAACATACATCAAGTAGATCACGTGATAACCCATTGTCACCACAGATAAGCACATGCAAGACATACATCAAGTGTTCTAAAATCCTTAAAGACTCAATCCGATAAGATAACTTCAAATGGAAAACTCAATCCATTACAAGAGAGTAGAGGGGGAGAAACATCATAAGATCCAACTATAATAGCAAAGCTTGAGGTACATCAAGATCGTACCATCTCAAGAACACGAGAGAGAGAGAGAGAGAGAGAGAGATCAAACACATAGCTACTGGTACATACCCTCAGCCCCAAGGGTGAACTACTCCCTCCTCTTCATGGAGAGCGTCGGGATGATGAAGATGGCCACCGGCGAGGGTTCCCCCCCCCCTCTGGCAGGGTGCCGGAACAGGGTCCCGATTGGTTTTTGGTGGCTACAGAGGCTTGCGGCGGCGGAACTGCCAATCTATTCTGCCCCTCATGTTTTTAGGGTATATGGACATATATAGGCGAAAGAAGTCGGTCAGGGGAGCCACGAGGGGCCCACGAGGGTGGGGGCGCCCAGGGGGCAGGCGCGCCTCCCTGCCTCGTTGCCACCTCGAATCTTCCCTGACGTCTACTCCAAGTCTCCTGGATTGCTTCCGTTCCAAAAATAACTCTCCCGAAGGTTTCATTCCGTTTGGAATCCGTTTGATATTCCTTTTCTTCGAAACACTGAAATAGGCTAGAAAACAGCAATTTGGGCTGGGCTCCGGTTAATAGGTTAGTCCCAAAAATAATATAAAAGTGTTTAGTAAAGCCCATAAACATCCAAAACAGATAATATAATAGCATGAATACTTCATAGATTATAGATATGTTGGAGACGTATCAGCCACCGAGGTGGGCACAACCCACCAGGGCGCGCATGGGCCTCCAGGAGCGCCCTGGTGTCTTGTGCTCACCTCGGTCTCCCTCTTAGGTACTTCTTTGGCCCACTGTATGTCTTCTGGTCCAAAAAAATCCACAAAAATTTCATGTGTTTACACTCCGTTTGATATTGATTTCCTGCGATGTAAAAAACATGCAGAAAACAACAACTGGCACTTGGCACTATGTCAATAGGTTAGTACCAAAAATGATATAAAATGATTGTAAAACATCCAAGAATGATAATATAACAGCATGGAACAATCAAAAATTACAGATATGTTGGAGACGTATCACTATGCTGTGTACCAGACCCAATGTGTGCCTTGCCATAAGTCTGGCAGGGAGGTACCAAAGTAATCCAGGAGAGGATCAATGGACAGCGCTCAAGAACATCCTGAAGTACCTAAAAAGGACAAAGGATATGTTTCTCGTTTATGGAGGTGACAAAGAGCTCATCGTAAATGGTTACGTTGATGCTAGCTTTGACACTGATCCGTATGACTCTAAGTCACAAACCGGATACGTATTTATATTGAATGGTGGAGCTATCAGTTGGTGCAGATCCAAGCAGAGCGTCGTGGCGGGATTTACGTTTGAAGCGGAGTACATAGCTGCTTCAGAAGCAGCAAATGAAGGAGTCTGGATGAAGGAGTTCATATCCGATCTAGGTGTAATACCTAGTGCATCGGGACCAATGAAAATCTTTTGTGACAATACTGGAGCAATTGCCTTGGCAAAGGAATCCAGATTTCACAAAAGAACCAAACACATCAAGAGACACTTCAACTCCATCCGTGATCAAGTCAAGTAGGGAGACATAGAAATTTGCAAAATACATACGGATCTGAATGTAGAAAACCGATTGACTAAGCCTCTTCGACGAGCAAAACATGATCAACACCAAGACTCCATGGGTGTTAGATTCATTACAATGTAATCTAGATTATTGACTCTAGTGCAAGTGGGAGACTGAAGGAAATATGCCCTAGAGGCAATAATAAAGTTGTTTTTTTATATTTCTTTATTCATGATAAAGGTTTATTATTCATGCTAGAATTGTATTGACCGGAAACATTAATACATGTGTGAATACATAAGCAAACACCGTGTCCCTAGTGAGCCTCTACTTGACTAGCTCGTTGATCAAAGATGGTTAAGGTTTCCTAACCATGGACATGAGTTGTCATTTGATAATGGGATCACATCATTAAGAGAATGATGTGATGGACAAGACCCATCCATTAGCTTAGCATAATGATCGTTCCATTTTATTGCTATTGCTTTCTTCATGTCAAATACATATTCATTCGACTATGAGATTATGCAACTCCTGGATGCCGGAGTAATGCCTTGTGTGCTATCAAACGTCACAACGTAACTAGGTGATTATAAAGATGCTCTACAGGTATCTCCAAAGGTGTTTGTTGAGTTGGCATAGATCGAGATTAGGATTTGTCACTCCGAGTATCGGAGAGGTATCTCTGGGCCCTCTCGATAATACACGTCATAAGCTTGTAAGCAAACGACTAAGGAGTTAGTCACGAGGTGGTGTATTACGGAACGAGTAAAGAGACTTGTCGGTAACGAGATTGAACTAGGTATGAAGATACCGACGATCGAATCTCGGGCAAGTAACATACCGACAGACAAAGGGAGTAACATATGTTGTCATAACGGTTCGACCGATAAAGATCTTCGTAGAATATGTAGGAGCCAATATGGGCATCCAGGTTCCACTATTGGTTATTGAACAGGTGTCCCAGTCATGTCTACATAGTTCTCGAACCCGTAGGGTCCTCACGCTTAACGTTCGATGACGATATTGTATTATATGAGTTATGTGATTTGGTGACCGAATGTTGTTCGAAGTCTCGGATGAGATCACGGACATGACGAGGAGTCTCAAAATGGTCGAGAGGTAAAGATTGACATATAGGACGATGGTATTCAGACACCGGAAGTGTTCCGGGGGGTACCTGGTACATATCGGGTCACCGGAAGGGGTTCCGGGAACCCCCGGCAAAAGATATGGGCCTTATGGGCCAAGAGGGGAAACGCACCAGCCACAAGGGGCTGGTGCGCCCCCCATATGGGCTGAACCAAAGGGAGAAGTAAAGGGGGGATTCGGCCTCCCCCTTCCCTTTCTCCCACTCCTCTTTCCTTTCCCCTCCGGTAAATAAGGAAGGGGGGCGCCGGCCTAGGAGGAACCCAAGTAGGATTCGGTCCTACATGGGGCGCCTCCTGGCCTCTCCCCTCTCCCTCCCACCTATATATATGTGGGGGGCGCCCTAGCACATCCCAGACAATTGCTAGCCGTGTGCGGCGCCCCCCTCCACCGTTTACTCCCACGGTCATATCTTCGTAGTGCTTAGGCGAAGCCCTGCGAGGATCACTTCAGCATAACCGTCACCATGTCGTCATGCTGACGGAACTCATCTACTACCTCGACGTCTTGCTGGATCAACAAGGCGAGGGACGTCACCAAGCTGAACGTGTTCAGAACGCGGAGGTGTCGTGCATTCGGTGCTTGATCGGTTGAACCGCCAAGAAGTTCAACTACATCAACCGCGTTGAGAAACGCTTCCGCTTACGGTCTACAAGGGTACGACACACTCTCCCCCTCGTTTCTATGCATCTCCATTGATAGATCATTTCATGTGCGTAGAATTTTTTTGTTTTCCATGCAACGTTTCCCAACAAGGAGGCCCACGACGGCATCCAGATCGACGCGGAGAGGCCGTCAGGGGGCCGACGGTCACTGGAGAGAGAGGAACAAAGGTGACGCATGCGACGGATTTCTCGCGCGGATCCTGCGACCCAGGGTGCTGCTCGCCGGATGTGGTGGGGCTGGTCGTGGAGCTGCAGCACGGCAGGGGCAGCGCGACTTTGCCGGCCTGGATCCAACGGCGAGGCGTCGCGAGGGAGACGTGGAGGCCTGGTTCTGGCAGCGGGGGGCCAGCGACGCGTCAAACTCGAAGGCTGCGGTGCCTCAAATCGGATGGTGGTGTCTGTAGATTGTTCTGCAGCTACTTCCTATGGAACCACAGTAGTGGGGCCATCTAAAAGACATCAGGAGGTTTCTATCTCTTGATCGGGTGGATGACTTTAGTGGTGTGACACGAATTATGAATGACGACTTGACACAGAGAGATGGTTGTGGAGTGGCGGCGGTTCAATTGTAGCTGCTGGGATTGCAGACAAGCGGTGGCGAGAACATGTGTCTTTGATGATGGTGTTGCGAGCACCCGGTCTCGAGCTCGGGGGTGAAAGCCAAGGTTAGACCCGAGTGGTCATACCTGGCAATTGCGATGTTTTTTATATCATTGCCTTGTTTGAGGAATTGCTCGGATATGCTCGGATTGATTCTTCGGGGTGAAAACTTTGTTTATGTCATTTTGTGGTTGGATCTAGTGACGCCTGCGCTTGAGTGTCGCTCTCCTCGTTATGGCGTTGCTCTTGAAGACCATCGTCATTTATGTGGTGCCTATGATTGGTGCAGATACAATCTCAGTTCTGGTTTGTTGATCGTTGATCTAGTCGCTTTGGAATTTTTTTTTCCTCGCCTACGCATAGCTTTTGGCCATATGACTTTGCTAGTTGTCGATGAGTTTTCGCGTGTGTGTTTGCTTGGCTATGTGCGTCCTTGTTATGCAAAGGTCGGTGTGTGTGCTCATTGTGTTATGTATCATTTTGATGCTCCATTTTGACCCAACAAAATATGCCCTTTGTCGAAAACAAAATATGGCACAAAAGAAATGTGTTGTTCATTTGGGACTACATCGTCGTCCGGAGTACAAGATTGTCGGTCAGAAATGAGAAAGTAGGAAAGATTTTCCACGGTTAATTCATCTGGCCTCAAGTCATATTCATGTTCAACTATAATTACAATATAAATTCGAAGGTTGTTACGGTTTAGGAGCAAATGCCGTTACAAGGCACAAAATTATGAGATCCTGACTATGAGCTCAATAAGTATTTAGCACAATAACATTTCCCGGCATTTATATAACCAGCATAAAGTTGAGATTTGAACGACGGGCAAGCGTCAGCTGGATGGGCGTGTCTGCGACCTGATATACAGAAGAACACACCAACCAGTCCCATGGCCATTTTATTGCTAACAATGTGGAAATCAACCTCAAATGTCTTTTTGCTGGCATGGAACAGGTGGTTGGCCCTGGGATACGTTGTGCCCAGGCTATCGCACCATAACACTGAGGAGCTAGCCCGCACTTCAGCAAGGACTACAACCCGGTCGCCTCGGCAGTGCCATTAGCCAATGCCTTGTACTCCACTTCTGCCGATGATCGTGGCACTGTGAGCTGATTTTTCACACTCCATGATCTGAGGTTGAGGCCTCGGAGAGGACCACACCGGCCGGGGTCTGAACGGGTTGGCAGTATTAACTCTATTCTATTGAGAAGTACTCCCTTCGTTTTTATTTACTCTGCATATTAGAGTTGACTGAAGTCAAACTTCGTAAAGTTTGACCAAGTTTATAAAAAAGAATATAAATATTTATCATGACAAATCTATATGATGCGAAAATACATTCAATAATGAATCTAATGATATTGATTGGTTATTATACATGTTAATATTTTTGTCTATAAACTTAGTCAAAGTTTACAAAGCTTGACTTTGACCAAAACTAATATGCGAAGTAAATAAAAACGGAGGGAGTATCTAAATACTGAGAAAATAATTCAGTGAACCAATGGCCCTTGACCTGACATGATGGAGTTCTCTTGTGAGGCCCATAGGCTCTTAGTCCAATGCACAACAGTGGCCGATCGGGAATCTTAGCTCTGGGATGACATAGTTTACCTTTTTTGAAAAGTATGAATGCCCCAGCCACTGCATCGGAATTGGAATGATGCTTGTAGTCATCTTATATTTTATATTTACTAATTGGAAGCGTCATATGAGACATCACGTTAATCTTAGAAAGTAAGAAAGTACACCCATCCAATTAATATATAGTTCGTCCGTAGCCATCGGATGAACATGAGACGTGCTGCCCTATATATGATAGTCGTCCTCCCTTTGGTCTCTCCCTTATTCGTTGAAAAGAAAAGAAAACTGCAGTCATATCTCTCTATTTTCTGCAAAAAGAAAACGGAATGCACAGCTGAGTCGTGCTCCCCTGTTTCTACATTCTTCTCTTGAAAAAAAAAATCTGCAGACATATCTCTCTGTTTTTCATTGAGAAAAATAGGGAAAGAAAACTTGATCGTGATCTCCCAACAGTTTTTTTCTTCTAGAAACGTAATGATGAAGTTACCCATGCATGTGTGAGAGACGAAGGTATGTATGTTGTGCATACGTGCATGTAGGTATGTGAACAATTTTGTCAAATCCAAAAATCACCACGCACACAATCACAAAGCTTATATGCGTGTACTATATCAATCACGTGTGTACTTAAATCACACTTACATATATACTCCCAAATATGTATGTGACATGCACACGGTGTTTTCAGTAAATATTAAAATCTTAGTGTCAGAAAAGTTATAAATCTATCTGGGAAATAGATGTAATAAAAAAATCTGAGAATATATTTATTTTTTTGCTAAACTGTGCAAGTGCATCAGAGATCCGTTGGTTTCAGAAGTGAGGGTATGTAGATCCGTTGGTTTAAGAAACTTCTATATTTAAATGTTGTCATTTTAAAATATCCAAAAATCACCACGCACGCAATCACAATGCATATATGTGTGTACTATACCAATCACACATGTACTTAAATCACACGTACATATATAGTTCTGAATATGTGTGTGACATGTACACAATATTTTCAGAATATATTAAAATCCTAGTGTAAAAAAAGTTTGAAGTCTATTTAGCAAATACATATAATAAAAAACTACTAGAATATATTTCAGAAAATAAAAACTGCTAAACTGTGCAAAAGTTAGAAATTACATAACAAAATTTTAATGTATTTCGGAATTACAAAAGTTAGGAGCCAATAAATATATACAATGGTGTCACCACTTCCTGTTGTGGCACAATGCTTAATACAAAATTGCAAAAAAAAAAGGTGATCCACAATCTTCTAAGTATATTCGTAATAGGGAATTAAAATATGTGTATACACTATGAAAAAAGTAGTAAATTATATTTGTAACTGTGTTGTACTTATGTTTCTGCAAGATTCAAATAAAACAATAATTATATAAATTTCTATATACAATATTGATTTTTTCAAAAATTGTTAGCCCATGCAGGAGCACGAGTTGATGGCTGTTATTATTAAACGAAGTCTCCAACAAGTATGAGGTAGGGTGCAAAATCCTGAAAAGAGTAAAAAAAAGAACAAGGCCACAACCGGCAGAAGTAAGACTAGATGCGTATCCACCTATTCTATTGTTGGACCACCATCCAAACCGGTTGTAGGTATACCGTGCTACCGATCTCCCAATGGTTGCTCGCATAAGCTATATGCTCCTTGACATCCGCACGGCTGAGTAATCATCATGTACGGATCCCTGAAATTGCTCTGTAGATGACTTGCAAAAAAATTATAATGTTTTGTCTGTCAAAAATAACATCATTTCGGCAATTCCATATTGCCCAAAGTAATGCGCACACAACTCGAATATGCGCCCCTAGTTTAGGCTCTACCACATTTACCCATGTCTCCAATAAAGTGTCTATGATATTAGGTGGACTAACAATGAAGGCACCATGCACTGTGCGCCAAAGTAGTCTGGATAGTGGGCATTGAATGAAGAGCTGTTGAATTGATTCATCATGATCGCAAAGGCAGCACTGTTTGCTATTCTCCCAATGACGTTTTGCAGGTTGCTTTTAGTCAAGATCATTTTTTATGAACAAACCACATGAAAACTTTATCTATAGAGGCACCTAAATTTTCCAAACTTGTAGCAATTTTGATACATATAGAGAATAAAATTTCAATACATTGACACTAAAAATGGTATAAGAGTGGTAAGTGGCCGTTGTGGCCGTGCACACTGTGCTTATAAGGTAAATATTTCTCACCATTCCTATGTAAGTGATCACACCTCACGCGCTGGAGGTGTTTGATTACTAGTGTACACCAGACGCGTGCTCAGACCAAGCGGTCTCTTTTTTCTATGTCATTCCCCGCATGCAAGTCTGGTAAAAATCCAGCGGCGGGTGCAGTGAAAAAAATCATTTCTGATATGAATCCCGAATAAATGACCAGCCGACGCCGTGTGCATTTCTTGACATATATTAGACAATATTATTCTATAGCAAAACTTTTTCATGGACTAAAAATTGTATTTGTCAAACTGTATTTTCCTATTACCACATGCCCTTTCCTAATTACGCATGAATCTCACTACTAAATTTCTGGGGAAATCTATGATCGAAAAATGAGGCATATCATAATGTCCACTCGTTGATTACAAGACCAACACTAGTTTACTATTTTTTCCATGTGATTTACGATCACATCTAGTACAGGTAGTACATAGTAAAGAGCTTACTACAAAAGTAGAAGTGCTACGATCAAATTACGAATGTGGTGGGTGCATGAGTGGGTTGGTTGGCTGGGTAGGGTGCGTGGTTAGACCAAGCATTTCCACATGAATGCATGAGGCTATTTCTATTGCAAAAGCACATGCTGAACGCTGAACGTGTATATAATCCTTATAGGAATACAAGTGTATATTTTTGCTTCCTTTGTGAGCGAAGAAGACTTAGGGATCTGGTCGTTGCAGACTACCCAGTCACAACAAAATAATACCCGCCTGCCAAGATTGTACGAGGTAATGATAATAGTGATGTACTAGTGTGATCGAGTACCAGCACGGCCATAATGTGCGACAAGACTGACTAGGTTGTTGTTGAACAAGAATAAGCAGTTGTATACCTAACATCCGGTGAAGATTCTTTGTTCAGATTCTTGTATCAGCTTTTGTCTCTCCAAGAAGACCAGCACACGGT
>NC_057797.1:12795983-12802768 GCF_018294505.1 Triticum aestivum
ATGTTAGAAAATGGACCGCTTAATATTGACAAGGCCAATCGAGTTATGTAGTAGTCTGTTATTGGTAACATAGAAATTTGAGAAGGTTAGATTGTCAATTGCCTCCTCCCGGGCCTTTTTTTTCAAAAGTGCATCTTTTGTTGGATGAAGTTTTTCTTTGACAAATACAGTACAGACGTAGACGGCTAGACGCTCTCATACAGTCACTCTCTATGAACACACATGCGCACGCTACCCCTATGAACACCTTTGTTAGACTAAGGTGATGGGTCTTGAGATTGACGAAGTCACCATAGGGTCCTCGCTATCAATGAGAACATCACCTTCCACTGAAAGAATATTGCGCCTTAACGAGACCCAGTTTTCAAACCTGGCATTTGAGCCCTGGCGGGTTGGGGTGCAACCACCCTCCTAAGCATCTAACCACATATTTCTTCTCGTTTGGACGAACTTTTTGAGGATTCTAACACTAGCACAGAAGTGCTTGATATCAACTTCCTACCCCCAAGCTGTTTTCCGAAAATGTTTACAATAGACCACATTTTATAAGCAGTTTCAGTAGGAAAAAGACACTATGGTGGAACAAGACACATCTCTGGCGGACCGGACATAATATCTGATTAATCCCTCCATCTTAGTCAGTGTGGCAAGAGAAACCGCTAGAGATGGCCTCAATGAAACAACTATGCAGATTTGAATACATTTCATGTGGATCTTCAAAATTGTCCGACATGGATGCAATATACTCTATTTCCAAGCCATGACGACTCAACACATTTAATGGGCCTCCATCACCAATTGGTTGTTATTTAAATCGCATGAAGTGCAACACCAATATATGAATGCACGAGAGGTCAAGGCAGCTTGGAACTGTCGATTGGCCTCTATGTCACTCCGCCACCAGTGTCTTTCTTTGAACAGTGCCTCGACCCATCCACCACCACCTTGAAGCGTCCACAACCAGCTTGAATGCCTACCACGACCTGCGAAGAGGAGGAGGCTATGGATTCCACAAGCGTCGCTGACCGGTCGTGTCACAACCTAATGGATGATGTGCCCAACGGCGGAGGTATATTCCCGGTTCTCCCCTCTATGCCATTTGTTTGTGATGTGGTAAGGTTTCAGTACCAAGACTATCATGTGCTAGTCCACTAGCTAATCTTCCCTATCCTCTGGCCGATCTATGCATCTATGCCCTAGCCAATCCATACATGTAATTTCCATTTCTTTTGTGATAGAAATGTTTAGCTAAATTAGTTATGTATTTTCCATTTCTTTGAAACAAAACTAAAATGATGTTTCTCTTGCCAAACACTGAGTGTGATGATGAATATGATGTTGTGTGTATTTGATGAGTATCTGATGTGATTTTGTATTGGGATTTGAGAAATCGCGTCCTTGCAGTGGTTTTGAGAAAATGGTGGGCAAAGCAATTCCTTGCGGCGGTTTTCAGAAGTAAGCCGATTCAAATGAAATAACCAACTTGGAAAATATGCACTTGTCGTTTTTTTAATTACAACTGACTCCCATGGCATATCTGCTCTTCTCTGAACCGGCCTTATAAATACTTGCCACCTTGTTGTTCAATCTTTCCTATCTCGTAGAGCAAACAATCTTGAAGCAGTTTTCTCCCTCTCGTCCATCTCAATAAGTACTCGCTTCTTAATTAGGTATTTCCTCTGTTTTTGATTCCCATCTAGTAGCGCAAAGAAGCTTTTGTCTTACTCTCCCATTTTTTTCTTCTCAAATGAGTCTAGCTAGTTCTAATTGATTTTATGAAAGAACATGTAATTGATGTTGTCGTATGTATTGCCACATATAGTTCATATGCTCTCTGTCAATTCTATTTCTAGGCTCCCAGGCCATGGGCAGCAACACCCTTACGTTGATGCACGAGATCCGGCGCTCGCATCGTGCGGAGGGGCCTGCGGCCATCCTCGCCGTCGGCACGGCAAACCCGCCCAACTGCGTGTCCGAGGAGGAGTACCCGGACTACTACTTCCGCGTAACCAAGAGCCAACACCTCACCGACCTCAAACAAAAACTCAAGACCTTCTGTAAGCAGAAGGGAAAACGTATATAGATGCAAATATAGTGCATATTAGCTACCCACGTAACGATGATGTGGTCCAAACTTGTTTCTTAATTATGATGCTCAGGCCAGATGACCTCAACGGAGAAGCGCTACTTTCACCACACGGAGGAGCTACTCGACGCCCACCCCGAATTCCTCTGCCGCGACAAGCCGTCCCTCGACGCCCGGCTGGACATCGCCGCTGCCGCTGCTCCAGAGCTGGCGGCGTCAGCCGCAGCCAAGGCCATAGCCGAGTGGGGCCGTCCGGCCACCGACATCACCCACCTCGTCGTCAGCACCAACTCCGGCGCGCACGCCCCGGGCGCTGACCTCCGCCTGGCCTCTCTCCTCGGCCTCCGCGCGTCCGTCTGCCGGACGATGCTCAACCTCAACGGCTGCTCCGCCGGTGCCGCCTCCCTGCGTCTCGCCAAGGACCTGGCCGAGAACAACCGCGGCGCACGGGTCCTGGTGGCCTGCGTCGAGCTCACCGTCGTCGCCTTCCGCGGGCCCGAGGAGGCGTACCCACACAGGCTCATCAGCCAGGCGATCTTTGGCGACGGCGCAGGCGCGGTCATCGTCGGCGCTGATGCCGTGCTCTCCGTCGAGCGCCCTCTCTTCGAGATGGTGTCGGCCTCGCAGACCACGATACCAGCAACCGATGGCGTGCTCACCATGCAGCTCACGGAAGCCGGCCTCGACGGCGACATCTTCACCAGGGAGCTCACTCCTCTAGCCGCACAGCACATCGGGCAGTGTCTCACGGACGCGTTCCAGCCGCTTGGAATAATGAGCGGCGGTGCCGAATGGAACGATCTGTTCTTTGTGGTGCACCCTGGCCTCCGTGGAATAATGGACCACATCGACGGGGCCCTCCGGCTGGATCCCGGGAAGCTGGCGGCGAGCAGGACCGTGCTGAGAGAGTACGGGAACATGCTCGGTGCGACGCTGATCTTCGTGCTCGACGAGCAGCGGCGGCGGATGGAGGAGGACGGCGAGACGGGTGAGTGGGGTGTGATGATGGGATTTGGACCGGGGTTCACGGTTGAGACCATGGTGCTGCATGCGGTGGTCATCGACCTGCACGACGAGAATTGACCCTCGCTCGATTCATAACCTAGCTACTTTCTGTCATATATAATTTGAAACAAATTATTAAAAATAAACAAGTACAATTGTAAGCATTCAGATAGTACAACTTGCTAGTATTCATCGGAGTTGCGTCAAATACTTTGTAGGAGTACAAGGTTATGGTTAATCTGAAACTTTTCCTTTTTTAAGCGAAGGCTGACTAACTTTGAATTTACAAAGCCATCAACCAGCTAGGAATTATAGCCTTCGTTACATCTCCCAACACAACACACAAAGAAAAGAAAACAACAGCGACAGGAAGATATGTGGGAGCCGGGTACACAGCTTACAGCACAACCCATGCTACAAACAACTAAACATGAAGAAAGTGAAGCACCGCTTGCATAGTGTGAAGCCCTTCCCCCTTCCAAGTCCCACATGGACGGAAAAGAAGAACGTCAAGGGAAAAGCCAACTAACTTGGCAGCGGACTCACCGAACGCCGGCCTGAGAACCGAGAAGACACCACACCCTCTAAACCCTCGCCGAAGGGGGAACCTTCCCCCTTGTCCTGGCTCGAAGGACGCCACACCATCGAGATGTGTTCACCATAGGACGGGAAATGTGTGGTCTTGAGTTCACAGGAGCAGAGCAGATACACGCAACCCGTAGCGGGCAAACCTTGTCTGCCATGAAGAAGCGCCCACCTGATGCCCAAAACAGGAAAGGGGTAACCTGCAGGTAGCGGTTCACAGATATCGAAGAAGCGGTGAGCTCGAGGCGGACATCAAGCACACAAATTAAGAACGCCAACAAGGAAGAAGGACCAGGTAACTCCATGTCGCGACGGGACAAACACCGGGAAAGGGAACCCATTCCCCTCGCACCCAGGTTCGAGGGTGATGAACCACCGGCGAATAGGTCAGCGATTACCTCACTAGATATAGCATTCTCAGCGATACACACAAACTACCGCTCGAAATCTGCAACAACCACAAAACTAACCCCATGGCACCACACACCAGCCTCTCATAGCCAAACGGCGTCCCCGGGGAGGTAACAATTGGTCGGAGAAGAGGATGTTGGGAGAAGGAATCTCATCGGAGCCTCCAAGGAGGGGAGCAATGCCCACAGGCGGTGTCACCAACGTGGTCGGTCAAGCCAACCAAAGGATTTCTCCCGAACCCGACTCACACCACCGAGCCCAGCCACCATCATCCCCGTGAGGCAAGATCACCAACGCAAGATCCAGCAAAAGTGGACCAAACGGGAAAAGGAAGGGGCCTTCATATATGACGCCATAGGAACCACGGAAGTTGTCCATCGGCCCGCTGTCACCGCACCGTCCACATGTATGAGGTCGCCAACCACTCCCGCGAGCACCGCCAGCCGTGGAGACGGCGTCGCTTCTCCACGCGGGGTCGTTGCCCTGGAGACCGAATTCCTCCTCCGAGAGCGGAGCGATGAGATCCCCGCCACCACCTTCACTGGCGGCCACACGGGCTTTTGCCCGACAGCCTCCTCTGGTGGCAGTGAGGGAGATGAGGGGGGAGGGGTGGCAGCACGGGGGCGACCCTAGTCGCCTCCCATGTCGCCCGAGAGGACGACGTGGGGGGACGGGGCTATCATCTGTGTTTTCTCACAAGACATTATGTGACATCTAGACAAAGGGGGGCTAACTTTTACTCCTTTTCCATCTACACAAAGCATTGTAAATTTATAGCTTAGGATTGTACTCTGTTACCTTTCTCTCCGGCTAATAGAAATGATTGGACTTAAAGTCGTATGCTGTGTAGACAGGATATGGAGTGCTGTTCTGACTAGTAGGACACTTGTATCTTATCCCACCTATATAATGTTAGGGTAGACACATGATATAATATATGCTGACATAATAGCACAGTCACACAGGGGGACGACGACATGTGTTGGTGCCTGGGTGGTCAGTGTGTGGTATTGTATAGAGGTATCAACGGCGAGGAACACTGTAGTCATGACCTAGATATTAACCGTGTTCGGTCAACCTCGGTAACAAATTTCGGTGCCATGCCTACTTGGTCATCCACAGGTAGATATGTGTCTCGGATTATTCTAACAAATGGTATTACATTTTTTTAGACAATACGGTATTACGTCGAGATCACGGTTTGTGTATCTAAAGGAACGCCACGAAGCCGAGAGGCCCAATAACTCGAGCCATGGTCCATGTATGTACTTGCGCAAGGTCGAAAGAGGTTTGGATGCCATACAATGGAAATCACAGCAGAATAGCGATCAAAATCGGCAGGAAGCAACTAGATATTGTTCGGACAAAAATTGATGTCAACGACTTGTCATAGTAATCGGGTCGGCAGTAAAACAGAAAAAAAAAATCCTAACGCGCCCGAGCGTCAAGCCGTCGCACCTTCGTTGAACTGAAGGAAACCAGCGACCGACATGGGTCGGCCCACTTGGAGCGAGGAACCAGTTTTGGGAGAAGGTTCCTCGAACCGTTTTTTCGGTTTTGTTTTGTTTTACAGGGTTTTTCTGGTTTTCTTCATTATTTTTGTTTTTTGTTTTCTATTTTCTTTTTATGCTTATTTCTTCCTTTTCTTTTCTTTTTCCATTTTTTTCTTTTTCTTTTACTTTTTTCTGCAAATTCAAAATGTCAAAAAAATGTACAGAATTTTCAAAACTCGTTCGACTTTTCAGGAAATGTTTGAAATTCCAAATTTTGTTCATTTTTTCAAAAAAATCATGTTTTCAAATCTTGCTCATGTTTTAAAAAAGTTTGGAATTCTATTTTTGTTCGCCATATTGAAGAAAAATATCCATGCACATTGAAAAATAATGTTCACTGTGTATTGAAAATGTTCATCATTTATAGAAATTTTGTTCAGCATGCATTTTAAAAACCTTCATCTTATATTTTTGTACAAATGTTCATCGTTTATTTGAATAATGTGCACAGTATACTAAGAAAATGTTCATCGTATATTTTAAAAAATTGTTCATAGTTCAAAAAAATTGTTCAGAATTTTTATTTGTTAAATGTTTAAAAAATAATATTCGAGTTTTTACGATTTCAAAACATTGGTCGCATTTTGAAGAATTTTTTTTCACATTTTTGCCAAGAAATGTTTAAAAAGTTGAAAACCCCGGGATCATCCACTTTGATTGGTACTTTAAGCATAGCGTTTCATTTCAGCATGCTCAGACCATAGCTAGGCTGGCTAGGGTTGCTAGGAAGCATCGCAAGGTTGGGATTTCGACTCCCTGCGCATGCGCTTTTATTTTTTCGATTCGCTCGGCACTTGTGAATTGGGCCGGCCCAGTTGCGCTCCATATTTAGCGAAAGCTGCTCATTTTGACTCTCATAGTGGTCGAGCAGGAGCTCTCGTAAAACACGCTGATGGCGTCTATAAGAGATTGGTCAATCCAATCGATCAATGGCTTGGATGGGGTGTGCAGCCTAAGGCTGGCCAAAGGCAAAGGGGCGTATCTACGTTTTGCATGCCGCAAAGCCGGATGATTGCCTACAGGGACTCCCTTCATGGTTCACTAGAGTGTATACAATGGTTTCTCTATACCGTTGATCTGATTCAATGCTTTTTCATGGTTTATTCTGGTTTTTAATGTTGGTTTCTCTTGTTTCCACAACGTTC
>NC_057797.1:12803171-12806803 GCF_018294505.1 Triticum aestivum
TAACATCCAAAAAATGTTCACAAGTTTTAAAATTGTTCATGACCTAGAAAATGTTTTAACCATTAAAAAAGTTCATAACAATATAACTAACATATATTGTGTGTTTGCAAAAAATGATGGTAGAATATTGAAAATGTTCATGGTCCATTTAAAATTGTTCGTGGTTTAGTTTCTAAAAAGTTCATTGTCTATTAGAAAAAATGTTCACCATGTGCTTCGAAATGTTCACTATGTATTCAAAAAATACTCATAACACATAAAAAATGTTCCAATGTTCATATGTCATTCATTTTCTTTTTTTCAACATTTTTTTGCCTTTTGCTTTCTTTGTTACTTTTGATTATACTTCCATATATTGTAAGTAGAGTATAATGCAAAACATCTCGCACGTAAAACATTTAAACAATGTTAAAGGCATATGGAAAAAATATATGTATATGAAAATTTAATAATGTATATGGAAAACAATGGACTCAAAAAAATATAAGGTTTCAAAAAAGTTATTTATGTTTTTGAAAAATGTTAAAGGTGTATAGAAAAATGTTTTCGATGTAGACGAAAAAATGTACAATGCGTTCAAAAAATAGACATAAAATATAAGTTTCAAAAATGTTAGATGTGCAAACACAGTTTTCCTCATGTATACAAAAAATGTACAATGTTTATGGAAATAGTAGATGTAAACAATAATTTTTTTAAAAAATTTAATCATGTACTTAATAATGTAAATGTGTATGCATAAAATGTTCCTGATGTGTACAAAAAATATACAATGTTTACAGACAAAGTAGAAAACAAAAATATATGTTTAAAACTTATAATCATGTATTTTCAAAATGTTAACGTGTATATCATCTATTTCAAAAAGTTAAATGTATGTATAAATAATATTATGATGCATAAAAAAGGTACAAATGAAAAAAGCAATAAAAACAAAGAAACAAAGAAAACTGAAGAAAGAAAAGTAGGAAAAACAGTGAAAGCCGAGAAAGAAGAAAAGAAAAATGCAGAAAAAATAAATAAAAGAAAATACCAGTAAAAGCCGTGAAAGAAACGAAAATGGTGAAAAACTAAGAAAATCAGAAGAAAAAAACTAATGAAAGACATGAAGAAACAAAGATAACAAAATTTGAATACCAAAGAAAACGAATAAATGAAACCCACATGTGGTGTGCAGCCTAAGGCTGACCCAACGCAAGGGGGCGTGTCTACATTTCGGATGCCCCAAAGCCGGATGGTAGCCTACAGGGAATTCCTTCATGGTTCACTAGAGTATGTATACAATGGTTTCTCTATACCGTGGATTTGATTCGATGCTTTTTTCATGGTTTATTCTGGTTTTTAATGTTGGTTTCTCTTGTTTCCACAATGTTCACGACATTTATATAATAATATTTGTGCATTAACAAATCATTCGTAGGATCCCACAAATGTTTCCAAAATGTTCACAATGCATTCAAAAATATTCATAACACATAAAAAATGTTAGAATGTTTTCAAAAAATTAATGTGCATTTACAAAATGTGTGACATTTATTTAAAAATATCAAATCTGCATTTAACAAATGTGTATCATAACTCAGATAAATGTTCAGCATGTACATGAAAAAACATGTATCTAAAAAATGTTCAATCTGTATACAAAAGGAGGTTCAACCTGCATTAAAAAAAGTCAAGATGCATTTGAAAAATAGAAAAAACAGACATAAAACAAAACAAGAAAGAAAATCAATAAAAACCAGTAAAGGGAGAGAAAAATAAAAGTGGGTCACAAACTTCCCAAAACTGGAGTATGCACTGTAGGTTTCAAAATCGATGATACGGCAGGCTTATTAGAATGAGCGCTTGAGGCTAAGTAGTCTTTGTCTCAGAGTAAGTGACTTCAAGCATATGTGAAGGCAAAGTAGTTGGTGCAGCTGCCACGTTGGTATTGGGTTTTGCTATGTATCACTAAAGCCGATACATGTGTCGGGTGTGTCGCTCATGTTTCCCACTAGCGCCGCTCTGGTTAGGCAGGCCCATGTGTACCTACCGCGCTTGTGTCGAATGAAAAAAGATCGGTTGAGCCCAACGAGTATCGAAGCTATAGCTTGCCACGAGGCCTTGTGTCTGGCGAGAGACATGAACATGCAAAAGGGAGTCGTTGCCTCGGAGTGTTCTGAAGTTGTCCGTGCCATAAAGGAAGGAAGCAAAGGATTGCATGCTATGATCATCAAGGAAATCCAAAACCGTGTACATTCTATTAGTGATCTCATGTTTAGGCACAAGAGAAAGGAAGACAATGTTAATGCGTATTACATTTATCACCAGGTTGTTATGTCTAGCTTTTGGAGCCCCGGGCTATGTAAGAACTTATATCTTGAATGGATAAATGAGCTCAAGTGTTCTTCTATAAAACAACCCAATCAAGACAAAAACATAGAGACGTGTACCTACAAAAAAAACCGTGTACACAGGCACTAAATAATCCTTTTCTTTTCAAAGCATCAAAGTGAATTGGGGTAAAAGGCTAATATTTTTCAAGTAAAAATTATAATATAAGTTTGCCGAAAATTTAATGACTATGCGCACATTTTAAAATATTCGTGATTTTTTTAATACAAAAAATATTGAGAATTTGAAAATTGTTCAAAAGTTCCAAAACTATTCAGTATTTCAGGAATATTCACGAGATCAAAAATGGTTGTGGATTAAAAAATGCCACAAGTTTGGAAAAAAATGTACATGAGTTTTCCAAATATTCGAGAAATTTATAATGTTCACGAATATGAAAAATTCTTCACGAGTACAAAAACAATTGTGGATTAAACAATGGTAGAATATGAAAAAATATTCACAGTTAAAAAATGTTCATGAATTCATGATCAATGAATACATATCCCACGCTACTTGGTCCTGGTATCTAGACTTGTTTCTTGATCCTTCACTATTACTTTGGGTTTCTAGACCAGGAGAAGACCGACTTGGACCAGGACCTACGAGCATTGCTACAGACCATATCTTTCTATAATTTCCAGCTACCTACGATGCAATGTGTTTTGAGTAGAGATAATTATATCAACCCTTAAATTATCCATATATTCTAGGTAGTAACTAAGTAAATACTACTATGCCTACCAGTAGGAACCTTGCTATCATAAATCGGACTACCCTTGTGTTTTCTAATTGTTCGCAAATTCAACAATGTTCTTGAGTATGAAAAAAATTCCAGAGCTTAAAAAAATGTTCACTAATAGAAAAAAAAATCATGACTTCAAACAAATGTTTGGGGATTCAAAATTATTGTGAGTTCAAAATATTTCGTGATTTGGAAAAATATTGGAAAAAATGAAAATGGTTCATATGTTGAAATGTTTCAATAATTGTTCACAAAAATTAAATAAATATGCATGAATTTGAGAAAATATTTGTGAGTTGAAAAACTCTTTCGGAGTTCCAATCAACTTCATGAATTCATACAATGTTCATGGATATAAAGAAAAGCATCATGACTTAAAGAAAATTATTGCAGATTCAAAAAATGTTTGCTATTTCAAATAATATTCATGAACTCAAATCATATTTGTTAGTTTAAAAATGTATTTAACTTTAAAGAAGAGAAAGAAAAGATGAAGAAGTTAGAGAAAAAGTTC
>NC_057797.1:12807069-12809343 GCF_018294505.1 Triticum aestivum
ACGAAGGTAAAAAGAGGAAGAAACCCAGCCTTGACGCTTACTAAAACCAGATGACAAGCTGCGAAAACCACTTTGAAAACTAGCTACCAGAGCACGGAGCAATTGTGAGCAATTAATGGGTGGTCGACATGCTGTATTATAGTGGTGTCAATGAGGAGGAACGTCAGTAGTCACGCCCCAAATATTAACCATGTTTGATGAACCTCCTTACCAAATTCCGAATGCCATGTCTTGTGTCATTTTTGTGTCCTCCATAGACCGATATGCATATCGAATTTAGTAGTATCATGTGCAAAGTTACATGGAGATCGTGGTGTGCTTATCTAAAGGAACACACAATGGAGTGGAGATGGCCAATAACTCAAGCCATTGTTAAACACGTAAGTACTTGCGCGAGGTCGAAAGAGGTTTGGATGGCGTACAATGAAAGTCGCTGGGAAAAAGCGTTCGAAATCGGCAGGAAGCAGCTAAAATTTGTTCAGACAAAAATCAATATTGAGGAGTTATTGTTGTGATCAGGTCAGCAGGAAAACACATAGATGTCGACCGTGAGAAGTTGTTGATCCGATTGATCATTGGCCCAAATGGGGTGCTCGGGCTGGGCTAGGCAAGGGGGCATGTCTCTAGGTTTCACATCTAGCAAGCTGTATGGTGCGCTTGAGACTCCCTTTATTTGTTTTGATCCGGCCCACTTGAGTGTGTATACGATGGTTTCTCTATAACGTTGATTTTGTACTTTTTCCCTAGGATTATTGAGATTTTAAACGTTAGTTATCTCTTGTTTCCACCATGTTCAAGACATCTATATAATAATTTTTCTTGTGTTATAAAATTATTCATACCATCCAATGAATGTTCACACATATTTAGAAATATTCATGACGTTAAAAAATCAGGGCATTTAAAATATCCATAACATTTTAACTAATCTTTATTGTGTGTTTACAAAAAATTATCATCACATATTAAAAAATGTTCATAGTATATTTAAAATTGTTCGTCGTGTATTTAAAAAGAAAAGATTATCATCTATTCGAAAAAATACACAAAATGTGTTTCAAAATGTTCACCATGTATCAAAACAATGTTAATTATGTATTAAAAATGTTCATAACACCTACAAATGATTTAAATGATTTAAAAATATATGCATCGTGCGTTCACAAAAAAATGTTTGTATATTTAATTTTCCAATGGGCATTTAACAAATGATCAACATATTTCTCAAAAAATTGTTAGTATGTGTTTAATGAAAGTTCAATTTGTAGACAAAAATAGGTTCAACCTATAATAAAAAATTCTATTTCAAAAAAGGCAAATAAACACACAATAGACAAAATAAGATAAAATCGATAAAAACAACTAAAAGAACACAAATAAAGGGTAAGAAACTTCCCCAAAATAATAACCTATAATATGAACAAATGATTACCAGTTAAAGAATATTTGGGAATTCAAAACAAAAAATCATGAATATGAAAAAACTTTACTGAGTTCAAAAATTAGTGGCCTATAGGAATAAATGTTTAGGTGTTCAAAAAAGTATTTTCAAGTTCCAGAAAATGCCCACAAACTAAACAGATGGTGAAGGACTGAGAAAATGGTTGAGAATATGAAATAAAATGATGACGAGTTGAATAATTGTTCCAAAATTGAACAATTTTTGCGAGTATGAGAAAAATTCCATGACTTAAAAAAATGTTTACTGATAGAAAAAAATCATGAGTTCAAAGAAATGTTTGTGGATTTGAAATTATTGTGGGTTTGAAAATATTTCATGATTTGGAAAAATATTAGAAAAAAATAAAATGGTTTATATGTTGAAATGTTTCAATAATTGTTAACAAAAATTTAAAAAAGATGCACGAATTCGAGTAAATATTCGCGAGTTGAAAAAATCGTTAGGTGTTCCAATGAACTTCCTAAATTCGTACAATTTTCATGGATATAAAGTAAAACTTGATGAGTTCAAGAAAATCATTGCATATTCAAAAAATGTTCTCTATTTGAAATAATATTCATGAACTCAAATCATATTTGTAAGTTTGAAAATGTATGTTATTTTAAAGAAGAGAAAGAGAAGGTGAAGTAAGACAGAAAGTTCAACAAAAATACTAATCATAAAGAAACTGAAAGAAAAGAGACAAAAAGAAAAAATAACCGAACCCCCCCTCCCCCCCAAAAAAAGAAAAAGTACAGGTAAAAAAAGTAAGAAACCTAGCCCTCCAAAAAGTTCAGAAAATTCAGGGCATTGAAAATATCCATAACATTTTA
>NC_057797.1:12809593-12810794 GCF_018294505.1 Triticum aestivum
CATAACATTTTAACAAATCTTTATCGTGTGTTTACAAAAAATCATCATCGCATATTAAATAATATTCATAGTACATTTGAAATTATTTGTTGTGTATTTAAAAAACAAAATTTATCATCTCTTTCAAAAAAACACACACCATGTGTTTTTAAAATGTTCAACATGTATCAAAACAAAGTTGATCATGTATTAAACAATGTTCATAACACCTGCAAAATATTTACATGTTTTAAAAAAATCAGTGTGTTTACAAAAAAAAAATTGTGTATTTTTTTTCAATGTGCATTTAACAAATGATCAACATATATTTCATAAAATAGTTAGCGTGTGTCTAAAGAAAGTCCAATTTCTATAAAAAAAATATGTTCAACCTATAATAAAAAAAGAAAAATCTATTTTAGAAAATGGAAATAAAAAAGTCAAAAAGGAAAATCGTATGATAAAATCGATAAAAACTACAAAAGCAACAAACAAACAAAAAACTTGATGAGAAACTTCCCAAAACAATAATCGATAATATGAACAAATGATGACTACTTAAAAAATGTTTGGGAATTAAAAAAATACGAATATGAAAAAAATACCAAGTTCAAAAATTATTGGCCCATAGGAATAAATGTTCAGGAGTTCATAAAAAAATTCAAGCACCAGGAAATTCACACAAACTAAATACACGGTCAGGAATTTAGAAAATGGTTGAGATTATGAAATAGAATGTTGATGAATTGAATAATTGTTCACAAATTCAACAATGTTTGCGAGTATGAGAAAATTTTCATGACTTAAAAAAATGTTCATTGATAGAAAAAAAATCTTGACTTCAAACAAATGTTTGTGGATTCAAAAATGATTGTGATTTTAAAACTATTTCGTGATTTGGAAAAATATTAGAAAAAATATAAAGTGGTTCAGTTGTTGAAATGTTTCAATAATTGTCATGAAAATTCAAAAAATATGCATGAATTCAAGAAAATGTTCATGAGTTCAAATACTCCTTAGGGTTCCAATCAACTTCATGAATTCATACAATGTTCATGGATATAAAGAAAAACTCCATGAGTTCAAGAAAATAATTGCAGATTCAAAAAAAATGTTTGCTAATTAAAATAATATTCATGAACTCAAATCATATTTGCAAGAAGAGAAAGAAAAGATGATGAAGTAAGAGAAAAAAGTTCACCAAAAATGGCCATCATAGAAG
>NC_057797.1:12810993-12813082 GCF_018294505.1 Triticum aestivum
AAGAAACACAACACTGACGCTTACTAAAACTGGATGATAAGCTACCGAAAGCTTCCGAAACCACTCTGAAAACTAGCTACGAGAGCACCAAGAGCAATTAATGGGTGGTCAATGTGCTGTATTATAGTGGTATCAATGAGGAGGAACGCCCATAGACACACCCCAAATATTAACTTTGTTTGTTGAACCTCCTTACAAAATTCTGATTCCATGTCTTGTCTATTTCCCTAGTCCTCCATATATCAATATGGATATTTAATTATTCTAATAAGTCGTCTCATGAGAAAAGTTACGTGGAGAATGTAGTGTGTTTATCTAAAGGAACACACAACGAAGTGGAGATGCCCAATAACTCAAGCCATGGTTAAACACATAAGTACTTGCGCGAGTTCGAAATGGGTTTGGATCTCATGCAGTGGAAGTCACGGCAGAAAACCATCCAGAATGGGCAGGATGCAGCTAAAAATTGTTCGGACAAAAATCAATGTCGACTAGTTGTTGTCCTGATCAGGTCGGCAGGAAAACATGTAGATGGCGGTTGCAAGAGGTTTCCTGATCCGATTTGTTGGTGGCCTAGATGCGGTGTGCAGGCTGGCCCAAACAAGGGGGTGCGTCTCTAGGTTTCACATGTAGCAAGCTGGATGGTGCGCTCGAGACTCCTTTCTTTTTTTTATTCGGCCCACTAGCATGTGAATATGGTGGTTTCTCTATTTGTTGATTTGATTATGTGCTTTATTTTCTTGGATTATTCTGTTTTTTACGTTGGTTTTCTCTTGTTTCCACAACGTTCATGAATTTTATATAATAATTTTCTTCGATAACAATACCATCAAAAGAATCTTAACACATTTTTCAAATTGTTCAAGACATTAAATCCATCATGGCATTTAAAAAGCAATAACATTTTAACAAATCTTTATCATGTGTTTACAAAAAAAGACCATCCCATAATAGAAAATGTTCATAGTACACTTAGATTTGTTTGCCGTGTATTTTTTTAAAATATATCATCTATTTGAAAATGTTTCAAATGTGTTTCCAAAATGTTCAACATGTATCAAAACAATGTTCATCATGTATTTAAACTATTATCGTAACACATAATATTTTTTACATGTTTTCAAAATTTGTGTATTCTTTTTCAATGTGCATTTAACAAATGTTCAACATATACTTGAAAAAATAATTATCGTATCTCTGAAAAATGTTCAATTTGTATACCAAAAAATGTTCAACCCGTACTAAAAAATTAAAAATTTATCTAAAAAATGAAAAATAAACAGACAAAAAACGACATAATAAGAGAAAATTCATAAATACTAGCAAAGGAACACACAGAAAATAATCAAAAAAACTGGGTAAGAACCTTCACAAAATAATAATCGATGATATGCACAAATGCTCATCAGTTAAAAAATGTTCAAAAATTCTAAAAACAAATAACAAATATGAAAAATTGTTCACGAATTCAAAAATTATTGGCCAATACAAAAATATATTCATGAGTTCAAAATTTTTTGCAAGTTCCTGAAAATGACCGTAGAATAAACATATGGTCGAGGATTAAGAAAATTGTTGAGAATATGTAATAAAATGTTCACGAGTTGAATAATTGTTTGCAAATTTAATAATGTTCACTAGAATGAGAAAATTTCCATGACTTACAAAAAATTTCACTCATAGAAAAACATTCATGAGTTCAAACGAACGTTTGTGGATTCAAAATTTATTGTATGTTTAAAATATTTCACGATTTGAAAAAATAGAAAATAAAAAAATGGTTCATATGTTGAAAAGTTTCAATAATTGTTGACAAAAATTTGAAAAATATACAACAATTCGAGAAAATATTCGCTATTTAAAAAACTTTAGGAGTTCCAATTAACTCAATGAATTCAAAAAAAATCTTGGATATAAAGAAAAACTTCACGAGTTCAAGAAAATCATTGCAGATTCAAAAAATGTTTGCTATTTGAAATAATATTCATGAACTCAAAATAAATTTGTATGTTAAAAATGTTCATATTTTAAATGAGAGAAAGAAAACACAAAGAAGTGAAAAAGTTCAACGAAAAAACCAACCGCAAAA